>NW_027271492.1:2022500-2242697 GCF_040938485.1 Diadema antillarum
GACAATGTCCCATGATAATATTTTGATGTAAGCTTTTGAAGTTAAATACTCGTTTAGCACATTAACCCGTTGAAGAGGAGTCCTGAGAATACTCGGGCAGGTGTCTATGGGAAATGTGTGTTATAGCAAAATCAGTCTGTCCTCAACGGGTTAAGAGAATTTCGTTTGTGAGAATTGTTGGTGTGGTTGTTATTATTACCATTATTATTAGTATCGTCATTGCTTCGTCATCATTTTCACTGTTTTGTTCTTATCATTGTTATTATTATCATTATCATCATCATCATCATCATCTTTACCATCATTTGCTTGCAGTACGTGTATTATCACTTTTGGATGTAAAAATAGGTGCTACGTTTTCTGCCTCCGTTTGATTTCTTGATTTCCAGAGCAATGTGCGACAAGAAACGGCGGCTCCTGAAGAAGCAGGCACTGAGGAAGAAGAAGGGGTCAAAGGTCATGGCACGGAAGATGAAGAGCATGAAGAGGAAAACTCTGGGGAAGTTCATCAAGCGCGGCTCATCGTCAAGGAGACCAAAGCGGTGACGGACGTTCTCTAAACCTCTGTGTACCCTTTGTACCCTTCAAGTGTTGATCGGCCCAGAAAACCCCATAGCTTTGTACACGCTGTCCAATGTCTCTAGTACTGAAAGGGTTCATGTCTGAGACAATGTATTATATAAGGACAGTACTGTAAAACATGATATATTCGCGGCATGAAATTTTCGCGATTTGGAGCCGACAACCTTTTTCGTGGCATGAAATTTTCGCAAATTGCCACTGGCGTTCAATGCATACAGTGTAGACATGAACTTTCGCGTGCATTTTATTTTCGCAAATCTTGGCGCTCGTGCAATTCGCGAAATTGAAATGCACGCGAACGTTCCTCGTTTTACAGTATTAGAGATGCACTGGGTCACTTTCACTGGATGTGCTGAAGACAGAGGTGAAATGGCTGCCAATGGAATACAAGGAAGAAATTTGGGGGATTTAGTGAAAAAAAAAGGTCAATTTCTCTCATGAAAGCCATGAGATATCATTGCTATAAAAAATGAAGATGAAATATATTATTTTCAGTGAGCATATTGAGTTGAGATAATGAATATGCTGCCAATGTAATACCATTCAGAGATTCTAGTTCTTTTGACACAATACTGGAGCAGTATAAAATCAATAATTTCCTGGGTGAATGCCGTAAGACAATATTGTTTCAGTTTTAATGATGCATGCACTATGCCACTTGAAGTGAGCATACTTATTGTGTTTGTGGGATTTTAAAAGTTCTTGAAGTATACTGTAAATGCTGTTATTTTTGCATACAGATATTTTCGCAAATGATGAGGAGGTCACAGACTCTTTCGCAAGATGTTGTTTTCGCAATTTGACATTGAGGCTACTGTAACGGTACTAATACCTGTCCAATTGCGATATTTTCACACATTAAATTCGCGGCCTAGCATTGTTTCGCGTAATTCAAGAAAATATTAAGAGCTTTTACAGTAGTAGTATTTAGGGCTGCTGGGTAAAAGCACAAGTTGCATTAGCACCGATGTGTCTTTGAGGAGTTCTATTCACAGTACTGCTTTGTGGCCAAGAGCAGATTGGAAATATTTGAGACCGAAATATTCGACACCGAAATATTCGGCGTATACAGTCGATATCTGTGCATGTTATGACATGAGATTATGAATGTCTGCCTGATTTGTGAAATTACGTTTGACTGCTGAGATGCACGTAATAAAGGATTATCTCAGCGATGCTCTGTGGAACCTTGAGATCCCTCATCTTGATGTGGGAATGTTTACAGGCCTGGTAATGATATTAATTGGTTAGGCAGGTGTGATAAAATGATTATCTAAAGACAATTTGCACATGTAGAAAGGGTTGACACACTGGTAAGTGCACATGAAACATATTGAGTCAGTCCCAGTTTTTCACTGTTCTTTAATTTCCTCTTGCAGTATGCTATAAGTTTAAAATCAGTAATAAAAAGGTGTACTAAACTTCAGGTATGAATTTGCCCGAGGAAGTGTATCATCAGCAGACTACAGAAGCTAATATCTTCTTTCTTCCTTTTTTAAGCAAAGCAATATCCTGCAACTATTTTCTTCCTTCAATAAAATCCACTCTGGATATATTGATCTGTATGAACGTGCATGGGACAAGTTTGCTGTACATGGTAAATGAAAAATTCACCCATCAACACAAGCTGTAGTTGCCTGAGGGTATGAACCCACCTTCAAGTGATAGGAAGAGCTCAATTATGTTTACAAGATTTACTTTTTTATTATTTCTCAGACACCCAATGGGCTGCATGAGAGAAATTGATTCTGACTGTAGATGGTCACCTAGATCATTTAAACCCTAAACTCTTCCTCTTCCTCCTCCTGACCCGAAAAAAAGTGTTTCCATCTCAAAATATTGATGTGGACTGATTGTAACCTTGGTCGTAATTAGGCAGAATGCCCAGTGAAGAAGGACGATATTACGGCACTGCATTTTTTCACAGAGATTATCTCTCTTATTACCTTTCAGTCCCGTAAGAAGGGTCAATGTTTTATTGAAATCTTTGTGTTGTGCCCATCTTCTGTTCAAGTAGCTGCAAATTTCAGATAATATTCAAAGGTTAAATTTGTTGTCTGTTCCCATCCATAATGAAAAACCCTTTACAAAGACATATGACCATTCGCCGCTGTGATTGTTTTTATGCCAACATATCAAATAATTATGAATATGACAACACTAGCACCATGGTGACCCAATATGATAATTATGCGAACTGATAATGCTACATTTGTATCATTTGTAGGGTCTAGGGCAATTACCCCCTGGGCAATTACCCCGGACCCTTCCCCTGGCCCTAATCCTAATCCTAATCCTGAATCTAATCCTAACCCTAACCCAAACTCCTAACACTAAACCTAACCCTAACCCTAATCTTAACTCTAACCTTACCACTAACCAGTATTTAGCCGGGTGGTAATTGCCCTCTGGGGGTAATTGCCCGGATACGTCATTTGTAGCATATGAGCCACATTTGTGAACCACATAGAACTCGTGAACACTAAGTAGGAGCCTTCTATGGTCATGATCAAAGGGGCTCTGTGAAAGCTGCTGTGCATCAATGTTAATCAAATTTTCAATTTCGTTTGAAAGTGTACAAAATAGTTAGAAGCTAGTTATGATTTTTTTTTTAATCCTTGAATGCATATTTATATGCTGATTTATTTTATTTTTGTTTATGCCCGAGTGTGTGGTTGTCTGTGTATGTTCAACATAAAGGATTTTACTTCAACATGGCAGTGGAATTGTTATTACAAAGATTAGAAAGTTTGAAGCTTAAAAGGGGAACCCCAAACTCAAAGAGAAATGTGGACTGAGTGAAAGCAGCAACATTAGTAGATAGAACATATCAGTGAAAGTTTGAGGAAAATCAGACAACCGATGCAAAAGTTATGAATATTTAAAGTTTTGGTGTTGGAACCACTGGATGAGGAGACTACTAGAGGTTATGGAGGAAATATAGAGGGAATTCCACAAAAATTACACATTCCATCAACTTCATACTGACATATGTTAAGGGTAGCAATTATTCCCCATGATTCCTGAAAACAGTTAGTCAAGTGCGCTTTCATTACGCTAGAAAACTGTGTGAACAAACTTTTAACCCGAAGAATATGAGTCCCGAGAATATACTTGGGCAGGTGTCTATTGGAAATGCGTGTTGTAGCAAAATCAGCCTGTCCTCAATGGGTTAATGTCCATGTACAATTTCTAACTTTCCATCTGAACAAACAGATGGTGATTTCCCAATGAGTAATGTTGTAAGTGTCTGCAAAGTTTAATTTTGACAAGTGACTTTCTTGAAATAAAGTAACTCTACATGTACAAAGTTGTACCATTAAATCCTCTTCAGTAGTTTTTGTTTATGTTTGTATTCAAATCATTGTAATCTAAAAAAAAACTGTTTACACATTGACAATGATGACTGCACTGATTCATAATTCTAAAAGTAGTTATGGTGGATGTTATTGTACAAGTGTTAATAGTACCTGTATTGATAATAGTGTGATAATTGTTATTAGCAGAATTATTATTGTTACAGCAACAGTAGCAGTAATTGTAGTAAATGTACAAGTATAATATCATTCCAGGCACCTATGCCATTTTCATAAATGTTGCAATCACAGTGAGAAATACTGACATCATTTATCATCTCTCAACACAATGTTGCCTGACCAAAACGTTCACCAAGTCATACTCTTTACTCATGAATTGGACATCATGCATTTTGTGAATCGCTTCAGAAACAAATGAATTGTGCAAAGAGACATGGCGTTCGAAGTACAAAATGGTCTTTTATTCAGAACAATAATGAACCACGTTGAGAGTAAATGTTTGACATAATTCTAAAAAAGCTGCATAAATAAATAAATTATAGTGGATCTTCCCATCTCCACTAAAAGAAAATATTTACAGTCACAAGTTCACTGTGTCATCGGGTGAGAAGCAGAAGGTCACTAACTCGGCCGATACTTTAGACGGAGTTACGGCTCTTCTGGTTTTCACCTGCCAGTTACTTGGTATATTTCAATAGCCACTACGGATAAGACATAAGGCTTGCACTTTTATCATACATATGTACATTGGTTTTTCAATAACCAAATTGCAAGGGATGATAGAAAGAGGTGTTAAACTAATTGTTTCTCAAATATCTTTCCTCATTTTTTTTTAATGAATTAAATTCAGGACTTATTGTGGATATGGATGTGGTTGTTTTGCTTGATTGGGATGTAAAATAATGCACATAAATTTAGTGATGTAATATGAAAGAAATGCATTATTTACATCCACTTATTCTATCAAATACTATGGTAGAGTTTGTTGGGATTGGGTAATTTTGATATCAAAAATAGAAAAGAACCAGGTAGCGGAAAACATTTGACCACTCATCTGGAAATCCAAAGCATTCTCAACAGTGAAATAGTCCATCCAAGCAAAGATCTCTGTGGACACTGTTTTATCATTGTCATTTTTGATATTGTAATCATTTCTATATTTCCTTTTAGATGTGTTCAACTGTTAGACATAGCAGAGCGTGAATTGATTCGTTGCCATTGGCGCTTCAATGAGCAGAGATATTGTGTACATCTTCCAAGATGCTACTGCCTGGTTTGAAACTCACTATTTCAGTAGTATACATGCGTATGAATACCGGCAGTATAAACACACACACACGACACTCGTCTTAATTAAATTTTGGTCCACCATTCCTTTTTTAACCCAGTAGGATTAAAGCATTACTCTTAAGTGACAAACATGTCAAGATATATTCATACACTTTTTCCTCCTGAAATGACCATCAGGCAAACACAATGAGGGAAATCCTATTCTTTTTGTTGGACAAATGAAAAATTCATTTGCTATTGTACAAAGGCACAAGCCATCTCCTGAGATAAGACAAGAGAATCAAGGTTAAAAAAATCAACAAAAATTGTCAAATCAAACTGATTTCTTGTCAAACAATTTGCCTAATCCAGCCAACACAAGACCAGCGGATGATTGCTCAGAGGGGTAATAAATCCACCCCTCTTGAGTACAATTGCATACTCCTTAATACAGATTAGTGCCATGGTAATCGATGTGATGCAGTCATTTGTATAACCCTGTCGTGGTAAAACTTGATTTTTTTTTTTTGAGGTGCAATATTTATAAATATGATAGCAACACTCGAACAAAAATATGTATAGAAAATAATAAAAAACAATGACAACACAATTTTCGACACTTCAAAATATTCAGAAGACACCAAAGATGCACCATAGTTTAACAGCCTCATTGTCATCATTAGGCCCTACATCATGGCAAAAAGGTAAACATCGAATCAAACCATTTTTGTAATAATATTCACCACTTGTGGAAGTCACAATTGCGAGGGAAAAAGATAAGCCCTTGAATGCTGTAGAAATTCCATTCAGCAAACGAAATATCATTAAGTACTCATGGTATTCTTTTTGCAGAATTTAACAGATCATATGAAAGATCCACGTGTTTTTGGTAATGATTTATCAGTATCATATTTCAATTTACAAATATGAGATGATTTCATCTGAATGGCTGACAAACTTGTGTCCGAGATGTAAACACACTTTAGTAAAAGGTTCATTCTCCCACACTCAAAACAAGGCATGTGATACATCCAAAATCTCAGATGACATATCAAACTGTTTTGATAAGATGAAAATAGGCCAAATGCAATTGCCTATTGCCATATACAATGTGCAAGAGGATGGAAGACAACGCTGAGTTTCTTAGTTGCTGGGACTAAGCAATAACTCTTCTCATATTAAAGTTACTCCTCAAGGCTTTTGCATGATATGATGTATCTCCTGTGGCTATGCGTTGAAGTTTACAGTCAAGTTCGTTGCACTTGTCCTTGCACTAGTGTATTTGAGGTTGCTGATTTGGCGGACAGCCCAAAATGTCGATCCCGAAATTCCTCTTGCCGACGTAAGGTACGTAGTTTCTTTCATTGGCTTCAAAGTAGTCGGGTCCATCAATGAGGAATTTCCTGCCTACAAAAGTGGAGAGAGGGACAAGGAAAACAATAAATGAACTTGTTTTTTTAGATAGATGTTGTTGGATGCCAAAGACATAACGTGCATATTGTCTGTACAAGTCAATATGCACCTCTACCAAAATTACCTCCCCATAAAGAAGAATAGAACTAGTTTTCATGTGTTTCAGTGCGCAAACAGATTAACACATGAAGACAAGGTATATAAAGGCAATGATGATACAAAGAAAGCCTCAAGTTTTGATTATTTAGGGAAGTTAGATAATGATGGATGCAACTTAAAATAAAAATCTGGTTTGTAATTTTCCCACTTGCAAACTTCCAATACAACTTTACTTTATCTTATTGAATATAATCAACTGTTACAATCAGTCTGCAGTCTCCACTATTTCCAGGATTAATATAATTATGTTAGCCATTAGTACTATACGGAATGTTTTCAATGGAAAATTTTCTTTATGAACAAATTTGTAATATCACAAATATCTTTTTACCACTGCCAGCTCATAGATGCTAACATAAGATATGAGAAAGTTTCTGAAAGTGTATGAGCAAATTTCTCAGTTTCTGTGGATCTGTTTTGCTTTGTTTTTGTTTTTTCGCTGCTCCTTACCATAAAATGAGAATGCAGCCTCAATGTTCGCTGATGGATGGAGTCCGCGAAACACTTTCTGGGTCGACAACCTGTCGGCCTGTCCAGACAACTCGTCGTACAGCCACACTTTACTCCCTTTGAACAGGTAGGTCTTGCCGCTGGCACGATCGTAGAGGGCAGCATTGACCCGCGAAGGGAAGTTGCTGTTTGCGTCACCGGTGCGGACGGGTCCTTCGATTAGCGTGGTGCCGTCATATACCCACTTCTTCCGGGCTGTTTGGTTAGACCAAAAGGAAATTGATCTTTTGTTATTACAAGTATTTACCCTCATTCCAATATACAGTGCGTTTTATTTATTTTTTTTTTTTTCCAAAGAGGAAGAATGTTATACTTATTTTGCACAGATGGATGTGTGCACACTTATCATAACAATTTATTCTTTTCGATAAGGACTGGGTTGTGTGTTTCCTCCAATTAGCCTGAATGTGTACAAACGTCCAACTGCTGCAGCAGACGGTCGTAATAACATAATGGTTACATGTAACCATAATGTAAAAATAATGATACCTAATGCGCTGAGATTATTCTGCATCAGTAATTTCATTAAAAGTTTTCCAAAATCTGTGGCAGGGCACTCTTGGTAGATGACTTCTTGAGACTTCGTGGAAAACGTGAGGGAGATATTGTTGCACATTTGTGATTTCGTCGCGTGCAATTTAATTTGTTCCTGCAGGAGGGCAGTTGTTGTTGTTTTCAATGTCTTCCTAAGACAATGTTCAGTAATATAATCATCGTCCATATGGTGTGATGCATTGTGATTCGTCTGAGTCTCTACGCGGTGACTCGAATATAATATACAAGGAAGAATGTCTAAATGAAGAACTTAACGATAATAAAGAATCATAACAACTGGATTCTCATCATGAATTCAAAGATTACAGGGCTGGTATCATCAATGCGTACCTTTGATAAAGACGATACGACCGTCTTGTCGTTCATACACCGTCTTGATGCCCCTTTTTAGCCCCTGGAAGAAGTAGAGGACCGAGATGCCGTTGTCTGTATCGACGGGAACCAGCGGCAACGTACCATCGGGAGACCCGTTCGAGTTGTAGCGCGGCCTAAACCTCCACAGACGCTCGTTCTTCGTGTGGAAGAAAGAGAAACACTTAAATGGTTAAAATATTGTTCTACAACCTTGCAATAGCATTGTTGTAAAACTGAAAAACCTACTAAGTTTTCAATACATTGTCTCATTAAAATTTGAAAGTAAATATTCAAGTCTTATTGAAAATATCGAAGCCAAGAGTAGCAGTACACGTATTAGAAACAGACGCAGTTTGTTGTAGCAGTAGCAGTAACAGTAGTATTGTTGTAGCAGTAATTGTGTTGTTCTTATGAGAGACAAACAAACCTGAACATATTGTATGAACTGTGGGGATTACACGACTTATTCTATGAAGAAGCAATGTACATGTACCTTAAACACCATCACTGTCCCCCTGATGTCGGATACGGCGTCGATTGTCGTGTTGCAGTACGGAGGGACGATAACGGGCGGAATCGTGGGCGTCGTCGTGGGAGCGACAGTGGTGGTCTCCAGATCGGCAAATGGGTGCTTTCCTATAATGAAAATAGTAATGATAATTACAATCTCCATCATCATTACCACCATCATCGTCATCATTGTTATAAAAAAAGTCAAAATCATATTGGTTGTATTAATGTGGCAATTACAATGATAATATCAAGTGTGTCAAGTCCTGTATCGTGTCTGTCACACACGATACCTTTGGCGAACAATATAGAGCTACCTAACATTGCTTCATCTACGAGAGCTAATCATAATATATAAAATATTAGCTAATGTAGTTACTGGGTAGGAGTAACTGCCTTGCTTGATGATGCCCTGTACTTGCCTTCGCGTTTTGTTTTGTTTTGTTTTGTTTTTGTTCACAGAAGTTACTCAGGAAAACGTGAACCCGGCCTTATTTTTGTCAGCTGGCTTGACACACACTGGGAGCAGTGACGAACGTTGGCTCGTGTGAAATGTCCTCTACCGTCTTCCAGAACACGACTGATGTGTCTCTTTTATTGGAAATCACTTGATTTAATGCCAGAACGGGTGGGCATATGTAGCAAACTCTTGTATATGTATGTATCACCACATTATAGTGATATTGCGAACGTGTTTTTTTTTATATTTTAGTTTACCTTCTTGGCAGCTAATCAGCCCATAAGTGCTAAAAGCTACAAGGCTAAAGCTGAGTGACAAAAGTATATCTCCATAGTAAATACGAAAATAAGATTTTCTCTTTCTTTCCGCGTTATCCCGTAAGTTACTATTCTATAAATCCTAGTTTTCTCGTCAAATAATTGATCATAACATTCTTATAAAAAGTAGTTGTCTGCATTGCACACCCATGTAATATGGAAGATAAATCATGAATGAAATATTATTGCAAGAATGAGTCGGCGACAGATTTTAAGTCCCCGAAAAAAAAAAATCACATGCGCACACAAACCGTGTGTAAATGCCTCAAAAAAAAAACCCAGCAACCTGTATATTACTCTTCACCGCCCTTCATACTCTCGTATGTCATGTATGTTGGAATAATCTGACAGATTATTTCCGTGATAAACTCCCATGAGCGCTAACAGTCACTGAGGGACAGAGTCAATATTATGGTCAATTAAATCCTGTCCGTTACGTCAAATTGTGTGTATGTATGGCGACAGATAAGGACGACATACGCGTGTCGCGCTTTTTTTTTTTCCTTAGCATCCATGGTCACTATCTAGGAAAAGGACATAGGATCTTATGTAAGAGAGAGAGAGTGGGGGGGGGGGGGAGGGAGACACGGAGGACGAAGAAACATGAGTGCGCATGCGCGCAACAACCGAAACATCCGTGAACGTGACGTTGGGGATGCGCGCGCATCACCCCGAGCACGTGACGCTATGACCCACTAATGACTGACTTACCGTATATGACCTGGATGCCGAGCCTGTCGTCGAGAGGAAGCTTGAAGTCGGGAATGTAACCTTTGTCCCAGGGCCACATAAGAGAGGACCTGTCTTTGGAGTGGTCAAGACCGAGTGCGTGTCCGATCTCGTGGGCGGCGGTGTAGAAGAAATTCACTCCTGAAGGGGGAAAAATAATACAAGTATGAATATAGACCCATAGTCTAGAGGTAATCACGTTCATGTGTAATCACTAAAAAAATAATGTATCACACTTTCTCTCGGGATTGGAAGTTTCAATCTAATACAAACTTACTGATAAGGACAGTTTTATCATTATAAGACACTTAGATTTTGTGTGTATATCATACTGGGATTTTTTTTTGCTGTGTGTATATTCTGTTTTAAACACATCAAACATAATGTGGGAACTTTGATAAATTATAATTACGAGATCCTCCGATGCCAGGGAAATGATGCAATAATGTCAAGTATACCAATGACTTCAGTCGGTACAAAGGCACGGTCATGATAACACGCACGAATCTCTATCTCCCTCGAAGCCAATCTCATGTAGACACACTTAGCCTTCCTTCCTTCCTCGGAAAACGGGGGGGGGGTGGATTTATAATAATTACAGAGAAGGAGACCGAGTGGAGAAGGGGGTTCACATTGAACTGTCCGAAGAAATGCCTTGAGCCCTTTTTCCAACAGGCTTGGCGACCATAGTGACCCACATTGCCTTCCAAGAAAGCACTTGACGCCTCACAAAGGCCGTCTTGGTCTCACACACTATAGCAGCGGACACGGTCTTTCTTAAACCCACTCCCGATTCCAGCAAAAAAAGGTGAACTTGAGTAAAGTTTCGGGAAACGGTATGAAAAATCAGCAACACGAGTTAACTTCGATTGAAAAAAAAGAAGAAATAAAACATCTGCGTGATACACTCCTATCATTATTATTCGCATGAAAGCCCTGGACAATCGTTATATCGCCTTATAGCCTATTGCACTTTGATAATATGATGACTGGCAATCGAGGGAATGAAAAAACAAAATCATAAAAATAGTGAAGTTGGCAGTGTACGCTGAACGGAATCCTCAGCAAGTTTAGAGATTTTCGTCAAATTTCTTTGGCTGCAAGACCAAAACATAATATGAAGACATATGTCTATAGCCAGTCATGTAACCTGTATAATTTTTTCAAGAGGGTGAAAGAAAATACAGACGATGGGCCCTGTTGCATAAAAGTTTAGACCAAACATAAGTCAGAAAATCAAACATAAGTCTATAAATATTCAGTTCTGATCGGCTGATAATGGACTTATGTTTGATTTTCTGACGTGATGTTTGATTTCATCTTTTTATACCACAGGGCCCGGCAGTCATGTAACGATATTATCACATGAGGGTTTCGCGGCAGGCCTTCGAATTTACCTGCTCTCATCTTATGCGTGTAGTTTTCGTCGTCGTCGAAGTGGACGTCGCCGTTCGTCAGCCCCCATCCGCTGTTGGGCGTGAAGGCATGTGCGAGGGTTCCGCCCTCACCGTCGAAGGCTGGGTCGCCGTATACTTCCGTGTGACGTCGGCTTCCGAACAGCAGCTCGATATCGGCGCGGCCTTCAAAGATTTCCACGAATCTGATGACAGAAAAAAAAAATACAACAAAACACCTGAATACAATATTGTTGAAGTTTCAGGCCATTACCTTTCGGGGAATAATCCAAATTACAAGACATCCCAGAAAAATATACTGATCTTGATCTGAAATTATGACTCACGAAAATAAACAAATGTATTGGTGCAATTCAAATCATATCAATAGCAATGTTGAGTATGGAGCTACCACTAACTGAGGAAGGTTGGATTATCCCTACAACAGTCATGCATGCAAAGAAAGCGTTGGTATATAGGTATACACTTCCTTTTCTCACTTCGAATCAATTAATAAGCATCTGTAAAGAATAACTTTGGTATAGATATGTTACCAGGTATGCGTAAGTTTTGAATAGTTAAAGCCCGTTCGATCGCAGCAGTTTTATTGACTAGTCTCAGTGCCAGTCTCCGGCGGTTTTACATCAGATGAAATCTAATCCGGCCCATTCTGTTACGACATCAAAGTGTGAGTGCCTTCTAACACTTCCCATCACGTGTCTTCCGGTTCATTTCCTATTGTATAGTAAGCGATCTCTTGATAAAGTTTCCCATTCTTCGTCTTTTTTCTTCTTCCTAGGTAATCGCTCGATTATCGCTACACTATAGTATAATAGCTGACAATATGGTATTTACACTTGAACCGTATATGAGTCACGCGCGCGGAAATGTCCCGTAATAGTCTGCCTAATCTACCGACACCAGTCACGTGACATCGTGCCTATATTCATGAAGATACTCTGCATTGTTAAAATTCAGAGAAATGGGATGCAAAATACGTCAAAGGAGATAAAAAAGAGAAATGTCCACAAGTGAACTGATATTGGCACGATCCTTTGCACTTTGTAAGTTTGAATCTTGATTCGGACATTAATTTTATAACGAATGACCTTTTGTTAAACCCCTTTCTTGGTAAGAGTGAATCACATCCCGTTTTGTGCTTTGTATTCAAGTCAATGCACCTCAAGAAAAACAATGGATAGCGAGATCGAATTTTCTCAAACTAATATGATTTAAGGCGTACTACATTGAGTAGAATGGATACGTTTTCTTCTTTTTCGTTGTACTTTCCATTACACTTTTCCCATCGGGCGTAAATTAATGAGTCACATGTTCAGCAAGTCAAAGCTAATATTCCTAGACGTGTTGCACACGTCATGCTAGTATGTTGTACATAGAGAGATTGGATTAAGTCGCGCTTTCCCATAATGCAACCAACAGAGTTTGAACTTTCAAGGATGAAAATACAGGCTTCAGAAATCAGTGGTCAAATGGACAAGCATGACCGGAGAAAGGTCAATTAGATCTTGATATCACAACATGGGAGATGCGATTTCTTGGAAGCAACTATAGGGCAAAAACGAAACAAATATAGGGGAAAACAAAAACAAACCCGGTTGTGTCATTGAGTAACCTTTGATCATAATATCTGCACTTTCATTAGGTGATAATTATACCACGAGTCTCAGCTGTCGCACTTTCATAGAATGGGCAGTATCACGATTTGCAAACATAGATTTGATATATATACCTCTCATTCAGCATCAGGTATATTGGCAGAACACATGCGCATTTGAAAATACTTGTTTGATATTTTCATACGGCACGGTACGGGAGACACAAATAAAACAAACAAACAGACAAACAAACAAACAAGCAAACGTAACAAGTCGCTTTATCCTATCAGACTTTACCAAGGTGTCCATGTTCCTTACCATATTGATTATACGTAAAAATGATTATAATGCAGTCGATCTGTTATCTCACATGTGAGCGACTTGTCTTCGTGTTTTATCTTATAAGAAATTCTGCCCGCATCTGTGTTGTAATATTTTATCAAGTGTATTATACTACTTTTTTTTTTCCTTTGGTCGTGACCACAGAGTTTTGACATTGTACGTGCTATTGGGTCAATTATGTTTTTAATTGTTGTAAGTCGTGGAATTGAAGCTTTTGCTAATACGGAGACCCGTTTCGGACTAAGGGTGGTGGTTTGTTAGGGGCAGAGACACGTTTTCATCGTACGTGCTGCCCGTTTGGCTGTTGTAAGATTTCAGTCCATAGATAGAGCACGATCCGGACCCTCGTAATCCTTTTGTACGATGAAATTCAAGAGAAATTAGGTCAACTGCCCTCAGCCAGCTATAAATGTAGAAGTAGATGAAGATTGGCAGAGGTATAACCCTGTCATATATGGGGGACATTTGGGGAAACGAGTGCTTGGAAACAAGAAAAAAGGTGTTGTTTTATTGATATCTTATATCCCATTTTGATTAAAGATATACATTTAATTTTGGACCTTGGTTTTTATTGCTTTGTTTTGATATCTATGTGAGCTCTTTGGAAGGTGTTTTTGTTTATATCTTTAAAATAAATTCATTCAGGTTTTCATGACACTGAAACTGAAATCTCATTCAGATATTCTGTTACTCAGTTTACTAAGTTTTGTCTGTGCCCACATATCTTAGACAAATAAAAATTAGTGACATTAATGTGCATGAAGTAAATGGAGACCTGCTCATCACCCGAAGATCGCTAGTGATCACACAGAGTTGACAAACTTTTCTTGCTCTCTATACTTTCAAAATTCATAGCTTTTTAAAGTCAGTGTTAGCCTTCCTTTTTGGTCAAGTTTTCATTGATTTTATACTTCTCTGATTCTTCTGTTTCCATAACAACGCAATATCATATCATGGAGGGGAAATGTTATTTTACTGTTTGTTTGTTTGTTTGTTTGTTTGTTTCTGATCACTTTGCTCATTTTCGTATAGATTACGAAGTGCCTGCAATCAGTTTGATTGACGTGATACAAATCCTTGAATCTGGAGCTGAATCCTTACAAGTGGCGAGCAAATGCAGCGTTTTGATTCACAGCTAATGACATAAAAGACTCATGACCTTATGAGAAATAATAGCCCACGCACATGACACAGCCCATCAAAGCACTACGGTGTCCTCGAAGAGATAATCTCCTTTCGCTTCACCATTCTCTTTCGGAGCTGCTTGTTTGTTGTCGTGGGTAGAACTGTATCAGCTCGGCTTCCGAACGCTGATCATGCGTGCCATCCTTGTATGTTTAGGCGATTGTCTACCTTTTATTACACGAAAACATTTTCACTCTGATTGAAAGCGCTGATGCAAACAGACCAATGGATAAATAACATTACTTATTGCTTGTATATGTCACAGCAACGATTAGCTATCGTTTTACAAAATATGGCACATGTTGTGCAAACAGGGTTTTCTTGTTGTTGTTGTTGTTGTTGTTGTTATCATTATTGTTGTTGTTTTTTCTTCTTTTTCTTCTTGTTGTTGTTGTCGCTTTCATAAGAGTTGAATTAAATGCATCCACCAATCTCAGACAGGGTCAGAAGTTTTTATTTTTCTTTTTTTTTTCTTTTTTCTTAATACCAACTTAACAAAGAAGCCAAACATTACGATCAAAACGATTACCATCCATTATCTTGGACTCTATACTAGTGGGCATTCCCTGGGCCAGAAGAGTGTGCGTGTCGGTCAAGTTATAGAATTTAGCTCTGCCCATTCCCCAAACACAAAGGGACTCCGCTGCCCCTGACTCATCAATCTATGGCATAACTGTCAAAGCTTTTGTAAATTCAGGGCTTTGATATCTAAAAGCTTTCCATAGACCTTTGAGACTTTGAAAAAGAAGAGAACACATAACTATAAGAATTATTATCAAAATGGTATTATCATGGTTTGTTGACCCCTTGATCTGACCTGGACTACTGGACCACTCTCTGGTTCTAGACAAGATTATGTTTAAATGCTTTATAATTGACTCTAAATGGAGTTCAAGTAAGTTGGTCTGTTTAAAAGGGTAATTTTGGGTTCATTCTATTTGGGGCAAACCATAGACATCCAACCATAGACAGAAAATAAAATCCTAAGTGGTGTCAAAAGAGCGATGTTGAATGCACGACAGCTTTGGTGAATGAAATACGGTTAGTGTGGCGCTGGAATGGGAAATACAGGTATACGAATACACTTTATGTCCAGTGCACGCATCAAAAAGGAACAGTATTAAACTTGAATGAAAATCTGTCATGGTCGTTCTACAATCATATCCATACACCATTATAGATATAGGCCTGCCGCATTTTCTGTTCAATGTTTCTTCTTGAAATGGCTAGTTGATTTTATACATTGTTTATGCTCTTTCACGTCTAAAAGTATTTCAACTTAACTGAAATAGGAAAGTATAGGTAAAGAACGTTGGTAATCAATCGGTTACTGAGTATTGGGTCTGTTAATCTGATGTATGTCATCCTGAATAAATGCCTCCATTATAGAATATCATAAAAGAAAAAACGTAATAGTAATGGTTGCATTATAATGATCTTCATCATCACTACTATGATTGCTCTTTAGTTTCCATCTCTAAGCAATCCCTCAACTTGCTGCTAAACAACGTGATAAAGACAGCTGCAAAGTAAAGTGGGTGTGTATTTCCCCCACTATCTATATCCCCCACTGCCTTAACTCCTCTAAAGTCAGTGAGTCAACACATTACAAGTATACTATTACATCAATCGATACAGCAGAACGTAAACCAGTTATCCTATTATCATTTCCACCTCGTTGCCTTCGCAACCTGCACAACTTTTTTTTTTCTTTTGAGACCGCGACCTCTACAGTCCTGTGATGGTGAGAGGGAGGCTAGACTATCATCGATCGGTGAAAGCCGCGAATCTTTTGTCTTTTCATCAGTGTGTAAGTGGCGCTACACAAGATTGAAACAATATGGCTTTGGCGATTTTTACGCTCAGCGTGACATGGTGAGATCGTCTCTATTGTCTAAACTTTTTTTTTTTTAAATGTGAGTGGTAGTTCCACCGCCACAAAGGTCATTGCCCACTAGTCTTATTCCATGCGCCAGGATCGATTATCCTAAAATTTTAATTATATTCATGAAATGGAAAACATTGTTAATATTACATATTTAGCTGAGGGTATTGTGCCAAATAAAAAACAACATCAACAACAATGGGAGGGAGAGGGAGGAAAAGGGCTGGGTTGGAGTAAATAACGACAGCTGGGAGAAAATCGATATCTTATAGTTTTCTTTATTTTTTATTTTTTGTCTCGATCAAGACTAATTCAGCAAGAGACTATTGACCATAAATCCATATTGCTCAACCTATTAACAGGAAAGCCAAACGGGACAGTCAAATCACAACTTGCTTTGAATACCAGCACAATGTACCGTCAAATTCATACAACTAAGGGTGGGTGGTAGTGGTAGTGGTGGTGGGGGGGGGGGGGGGGGGGGGGGCTAGTAAATGGTCCAGAATCTGATGATTATATCCGTAATGATACCTCAAACTGAATTGGGATGACCTTATACAATGTCACCGGAGAAGACCAAAATATAAGTCAATTAGCGGAGTGGATGGGAGAAGCTTAATGCTCCTACTATTAATTCAAATTGGAATAGACCTCCCCATTTGACGTTTATGTTGTTTGATAAAATGGTTGAGTCATAATCGGTTTGAAACATCTAGGGATCAAGACTACTGAATGGAGAGTCAATCAGTGTTCAAATAAGAAAGCAATTTAATTTTCTGCGTCACAGAAGTCATATTGCGACAGACGATTTGCATACAAACGTTACGCCCCGTACATCAGCAAAAAAAAAGTGCCTTCAAAGTAATGATTATAGTGTAAAACGAAAGAGAAAACAGCATGATTTTTTTTCTCTCTCTGAAGATTTGACAATTACTCCACTCACTACGATAATAAGCAAGCCGCTGGCATCTCTTACAACAAACATTTTCTATTCAGATCTATTTGAATTCAGTCATCCAATTTTTCATAACATTGTATGCAAATATGGCCCTTAAACTTATACTTTAACAGAAGTAACTAAAGGGGTGTTTCTGCTCCTAATGAAAAGATTGCAATTAGTTTTTTTTAATATATAACACTGTCACGAATATATGATTTAGAAATAGATGATGTCAATTATATCCTATAGTCTTGTATGCTGATAATAATATGTCCGAACCCGATAACCACAAGTCCTACTATTTTGTTACACTTACAATGTTTTTCATTGTTATTATCAAAAGAACTGGCATTAGCGATGAGAACGAACGAAAATAATTTTGCTGAAAGCAATACAACTCATGAAATGGGAAGTATTCTAAATATAGGAAATACCAGTTTTTATTTCATGAAGTGTTTCTTGGGAAACAGGCAAAATAATGACGTCTATCTTTATCGTACTCAACGAAAAAGTTCGCTCAACTTTACGTCCCTTCTTGTTCGAGTACGCATTTAAAGATTGAAATAACATGTCGAGAGAATGACTGTCCGATTTTTTTCCCCAACTCCACTATCAAAAACCGCAACGCCACAAACCCTCAACCCATGCGCAAAACGAAATCACACAAAGGCGCGACAATGGACAATGGCATGGACTTGGAAACTGGCGAAGACAACAGTCTTAATACACAACTTTGCTTGTGTTATGTTTGTATGTGTTGCCTACACGTGTGTTTATGTGTGTGTGCGTGTATTCTTTTGACGTTATCTCTTGTCATTCCTTTGACATTAAGTCAGCGGGCTATTTTCGTTCCCCATTCAAAGACGAAAAACTTGTTTTTCTACTTTGCGCATTACCGAGATACAATGAGAGATGATAAGTAGCAACAGGAGCACTTAAAAGTGTACAAAGCATGCTAAGTACCATAATACAGAATTTTGTTTTCAACCTGTCTTTGTGTTCTAAATTGCCCCCATCCCAAACCATTAACGATATATCTGACTAATAGCTTGTTCTTTGTGGTGCTGAACCTTTAATGGACTGTGACAGGTCCTTTTGAAGAAAATAAGTCAATGCAGGATGCTTCTTACTTTTTTATTCCAGTGAATACATCTGGTATTACCTTTTAGTTTGCACTAAGTCTTTTGTTGAGATATTTTTCGGCGTAATTGAACGGATAGTTACTGGGATGGAAATATAATACAGTATAGTGTGAAGGGTTCTCATTTTCATGAATAGATTGTAATTATTGAATAGGTTATTGTCCATGTTCCCTGCCCCTTTTTACTTATTTCTAGTTTTCAAGGAAATCCGGAAAGATGATAGTTTTCATTTACCTCCGTCATTTTTTTTTTTTTGCTTTCTTAGTAGTGGGGATTAATTTAAAAAAGAGAAAGAAAAGTCGGCCAAATAAAGTGAAATGACTAAATCATTAACAGCTTGAGTTGATTGTTCTCATCTGTGTTATTGCATGAATCCTCAACTGCAAATGCGGGACGCAAACTAAATACCGATTAACGTCATCAGTGTTTCTTTTCCCACTATAATTGCTGTCGCGTGACCTCTTGAGAACATGCGCCCACATCTGTTATTGTTAGTGCAAAGGCTTCGATCATCTTTTCTACGTTTAGTTACACCATCGTTATCACTTAATAACCTCAGAGAGTAAGGAAACATAGAATATCCACAATCATAGCGTGTCTAAGATGGTGGGCAATTATATGCTAGTATCTTTTTTAACCTGATTATTGGATGTTTTTATTATCTCGAAGACAATAAGTGCTGAGAGCAGCGCGTAAAGACTTCAGGATCTTGAGCCAACAAGCCAAACACTGAATCAAGATCATGAAATGAAGCGAAATAAAAGCCGTTGATGCTTGCTCCTCTGGTGCTAAATGAAAATCCGTCATCAGGGTTACCCATGATTGAGTGAGACCTAGACTGGGGCTTCCTGATCTACATTCTTTAGAGGAACACATGACGCATCACATTAAACAATGACAAGGAATTTCAGGGCTGCACCAGTATCGAATTGTCATGAAAAATAAACTGTCAAATAAATAGAGACACCTCGGAGTATGTATGGATAAAACTTTAATACTATGGTATCGGATATCTACCTCTGCTTCCTTTCAAAACGATAGCACATCACTTTTCTCACCATGCCCAATTATCACTTCATACCTTGCAGTTTTTAATCGCTTTTGTGCTTATATTGTAGCATTCTGCCATTCTATTTTCGTTTTATCTGACATGCATAATCTCCTAATGGATACTCCTTCTTGCGTTTGTTTTTAAATAAGTATAAATAAATGAATTCATTTATTTTCTCTCTATATCTATCTATCTATCTATCTACCTACCTACCTACCTACCTGCCTATCTATCTATCTATCTATCTACTCTCTAAAAAAAATCGAGTAAAAATTTTCACTCTTGAAGGAGTGAATACAAAAAAAAAGTGAATTTCGAGTGAAATTGGAGTGAATTTCGAGTGAACGTATTCATTTTCACTCGTTTTAGAGTGACGTCAGGGATCACTCCAAAATCTTCGAGTGATCCCTGAAGTCACTCCAAAATGAGTGAAAATGAACGTTTTCACGCGAAATTCACTCCAATTTCACTCTAAATTCACTCTTCTTTTGTATTCACTCCTTCAAGAGTGAATATTTTCACTCGATTTTTTTAGAGAGATATCTATCTAAGTTCCGTCATCTTGACCTCTGCGCACTTACGTTTTGTTTGGTTATGTTTTCAAAGTCACGAAGCTTCTAAAAATAAATTTAATCTATTTGTCACTAAATGGATGTTGGAGCTGTTTGCTTTGTCTTTTAATACTTTGTAATTCCTCCCTCTGTTAAAACACACGGATTCTCTCTATATTTGTGTATTGAGGATCGTTTATCTCGGGACGACGTCTTATTGAAGAAAGATTGTTTGCGTTCATCAAGCTGAATTACATTCGGCAATGAGATAAAGTTTGCAAGTAACGGTCATATTATGAGGTCAGCGTTAATCATTTCTGGAATTTGTCCCGCCACGCACGTTGAGTCATTAAAGACAATGTCTGTTTGGTTAGTGAGCTCCGTCGTGCATTCCTTGATGGCTACTCATGTTTTGAAGAGGGGGGGGGGGGAGGAAGAAATCGATTTTTAAGTCGACTGGTCATCGCTTGCCCATTCGCAGAATCCAAACAGTGGTCCCGAATGGTCAAGATGGACGAAATTTGCTGACCCGAGAACAATGACAGCCATTCGAAACAATAAAAACAAAGGGCGTTGTTTGTTGGAGTAGTATATGTTTCATCGAAAACATTCAACGTTTCTTATCATGGTTATTTATAACTTGATGATTATGTCTTTGGTAGAATAAGCCCGTTGCCCTCTGACTGCAGTAGACGCATTAATACACTAGTCGAAAAAAAAAAAAAAACCCGAGAATCAATAGGAGAGTTCACAAATCAAATAAAGGCTTATTAATGCTTATAGCAATGATGCTTTTATCTTAGTGAAAAATAATAAAAACAAACACCCCCTCCCAAAAAAACAACAACAACAAAAAACAAAAAACAACGAATAAACAAACAGTGATTTTCGGGCAAAATGACAGTCCATCAGATAAGATGCGTGTTTTCTGGCCCATAGTAATACCTAACTACTTGAGTAATACAATCTTTGTGTGTCCACTGCAATGAGGTATGCGCATATTACGCAGTTGTGCTGACATCACAACAAATAAGAAAATATTTACAGAGCTACTTACAAGAGGGGGGGGGGATTCATACTCATACTCTTTTGAAGAAAATAATAAAGAGTTTTATGAATAATTCTATAATCCATTCATCTTTTCTACTCCCCCACAAAAGTATTGCGTCGAATTCCATGTTAATGGAAATTGTGAATGGTGCCATTATAATTATAAGGACGCAAATGACGTGCGAGCTACAAGTTCTACAACTTTATTTGAATTGTAAGTGCAGGAGTTTGAAGAGCAAACGAACGAACTCGAAACCCAGCCCCATAACAAACAATGTCTGCAACAGCGTAGTAATGTTTTTGTTTGCTTGCTCAACAACTATCGTGTCATTCTTGGCATTCCATACACTTCAACACAACACTCAATTGACAGAGCGATATCTGTTTTGGGACACTTCAGTTCTGGGTACGTCTATTGTTTAGCTGACAACAACCGAGGAATTTAGAAGTTTGGAACTTTCATCACAGTTGAATGGTTGTAATCTGTATAAGATGTTTCTATTTTGAAGTTCCTTTTGCGTTTGTCACCGCAATCTATTTTTTTTTTCGTTCAAAGCTAATTGTATAGAACCTGAAGGATTTGACGTAATAATGTGTCACATTTGTGCTATTAATTTGTCCTACCTCTCCAAATTTTAGAATAGCAGGGAGTTATGTTCACTTTCTTTCATGCTTTTTTTTTATGCAGTGACTTCGTGTAGACATCTGTTGGCCAGTATGGTACGCACACACTGGGTATGACGACTCAACAAAGCTCGAAAAATTAAACCATTCAACAAACAATATTTTGTTTGTTTGGGGTTTGGGTTTTTTCTCAAGCGAATGTCGTCTGAGAGAGGACGTATTAAACTCAAAATCCAACATTATACTTCGGTACATCGTCGATTCACCGAATGCTTTACTGAATAGGCCCGCACTATAGCGAAGCAGAGATTTTCTGCTGTTCTGTTTTATTACAAAGCGCGCCTCCTATCCTTATTCTTAAGACAATCGTTTCCCCCTTCCAAATCAAAAGGTGCATATCCTATAGACATCAATAGAACACAGTTGCTGAAAGGATCACAAGCCTTCCTGCAAATTATCTAGATGCATATCTATATATATATATATATATATATATATATATATATATATATATTGGTTAATCTTTTTTGTAAACAGGCTAGATATTTTGACCCGAACACCGGTGGACGGGGCTATACGTGGCCTTGGACATTGTTTGGCCGACAATTGTATGCATTTTACTGGCGTTTAACCTGTCGGTCTAATACCCCTTTGTAACAGACGGTTTGATCCTTTATTCCTTCTTTATGTGACATGGAGCCGCGGGGAAGGAGAAACGCGCATAGTACTTAGATACAGTCATAATATTCAGATTAAGTTACCTTCGTGAGATAAATTTGCATTACATGAGTATACGTGTGTTTGTAAGCGTCTGAGCATCACCTATGACTATGGATGCAATTGAACTATTTCAATTTCATTGACGCAGCAAACCACGGGAAGTGCAAACAGATAATGATGTTATACCATGGTTGAGAGAAGGCCGATAGACTCCAGGTTTGAGTGGAGCCGTGATTAAATCATCCGGGTAGACCACGTGACCACATAAAGAGGAACGTTCTGCCCGCACACTCGACCTCAGGTCCCCGGGTTCGAGCACCCTGGCTGCAGCGAGTGTGCCTCTTGGCAGGGCACTTTATCCCCCTCATTGCCAAGTCCCTCGGGATAATTATGCCCCCCCCCCCCCCCCCCCCCCCCTGCTGCTTACAGCTCGATTCCTTCTTTACTGACGATTTAACTTCGTACAATGTCTATAACTGAGCTTTTAAAGTGTATCCTTAAAGGGTTACAGTGTTGAGTGATAGCATCATAATAGATCGACATGATAATTTAGAATTGGACTGACGTGGTAAGACTTTGAGACTGGTGTTAGAAGGTAAGACTGGTGGTATCAATTTATTTTGAGACTTACACTAGAGGCGTGACGTCACTCCAAAGGGTGAAAGCCTCCCTCAGATCATACCGGACTTGGGCCTGGCTGATGTTCGACTTGGGTCCGGGGTAGTTGATGATGCGGTACGTTAGCGTGTTCCTGTTCCACCTGTAGTTGCCGCCGGCGACACTGTAGCGTCGCTTCCGCGCCGCCACCCCCGTCGTTTCGCTCGTATCGACCTGCTCCTGGAGATCGGGGTCCGGCATGCCGCACCGACTTTGTCCCATTATTTGCACGGTCTCCTCGTCCAGCTCGCCGGTGGGTTCGATGTTGGCGTACACCTGCAGTTTCTGCACGGCGCGAACGAATTTGTCGCTCTCGAACGTCTCCCCCGCCGTCTTGCCCGGCTCAATGTCGTCTTGCCCTAGGTAACCATACCCCGTGAAGAATTTCTGTAGTCGTGAAGGAGGAGAGTCAGCACAAAAGAGCACAATAAAGACATATGCCAATAAAGCTCTGTATTTTACTCATCAATAATTATGTCGAGATCGAAGACCTCACGACAGGCAGTTCTATTTCTATTATACTATGTAAAGTTTTTCATACCTGCATGGTATCGAGGTTACATACACTAGGTGTTGCTATGCTTGGCAAGCTTCAGACAAGCTCGATTGTTGCCAGGAACGCGTTCTTTTTTAAATGTTTGTCTAAGAACATGTTACAAACGGGTCTTTTCGAAACAATATCAGTGTGATCAAACAAGTTGATTTTTCATAATGTATAACATTATAATTTTCAGAGTTGCAAATGCTCTTGAAACACCTCCCTTGAATAATGCAGATAAAGGGAAAAGCAATTCACTGCACAGCAGAACCCGTGCACCCAGTCTCAATTTTGCATTTTGTTGCGATATATGATGTTCCATCATGGTTCGATATAATAAAGGCTGAATGATACAACCCAGTTTTACTGTCATCCGACACGCAATAAAAGCACGTGACTTTCATTTATCCGCAGAGCATTCATGTGTTCTTGCACTTCAGAACGTGACGCCAAGCATTTTCCTGTTTGATATGACGAGACTCAATTAAAGCTCAGTCCGCTCACATATAGGAAACGATATCGTAGTGAAGACAATAAACGAACAAATGCGAGAATACTGTACGTTCTTTAGCAGTTTGGATTTCATAGTAAACAATGGCCAGCATGATAACGAAAGAGACGGAAAATTTTTATTTTAGCCCCGTTCTTTGATACAATGAACACACACACGCACACACACACACACACGCTTAACTGTACTTGAATTTTTACGCAAATCAATTGAAATAATCGTCAGTTCCTTTCATTTTTAAAAAGAATACTTGCATAAGCGTAATCAAAAGCAGTTTGCTTTTTTTATATATCTTCCTAAGAGAAACGGAAAAGTGAGAATTGAGAAGTTTCAATGAAACAAACAATCCAGAATAAATGTAACAACACACACAAAAAAAAACAACTTATGAACAAACAAACTTACAAACAAACAAGCAAACAGTATGTGCTTACCAAACTTGTAGCCAGTTTGGCTTCGTCAGTTTCTGGAACAGGCGCTCCACTCACGCCTGCCGTCACGAGAAAAAGTAGTAATAAAGAGAAAATTGATGGCGCTGCTGAACTTCTGTTCCCTGCCATTTTGCAATCTGTTTTTATCGAGTCAGTAATCTCACAAAAGAAGACGAAATTTTACTTCCAGATCAAAATGGAAGAAGGATGCAGAAATAGAGGTGCTTCGATAGCCCCTTTCTGTCCTTTGATGTAACTGGTGGTTAGTCGTCTGTTTTGAAAGATATGTCCGTGCGAAGTTTGTCTCCTAATTATTGATTGATAAAAATCCCACCGTCCTTGTGTTCACTGTTTCTTGCTGTTAACGTGAGCTGAGCTGCCTCTGTGGCGTGTCGTGATGCTTGCCGTGAACTCACATTTGCTTCTGCTTTGACAACAGCACTTCAACTAGACACAAACGTTTTCGTTTGCGAGTCAGTACGCTTCTTACTCCATTTCACATGTGCAGTCGTATTTATAAGAACCAAGGAGTGACATCATTGCAAAATTATGAGCGGTGCGCGGTGGCGGTTTTCTCGTGGGCTTCCTACAAAGGCAACTAAACGTTCGCTCAGGCAGACTCAGGTTCTTGCGTGTGATTCGTGCATGTGCTGAGCATGCGCACAAGTTATACACGGGACCCCCCCCCCCCCCCCCCCCCCCCTGCCGCGCTGATCAAATAATGACCGATTTCTTTGATTCTGCGATTAGCGGACCTTTTTCTCTGCACCTGCTAGTCAATCCCAGCACCAAACTGGCAATGAGCCACAACTTTCCTTTCCTTCTCCTAAACCCAAAACAATCCCATACGTCAATGACGAGAATCTTGCGCAAGATGTATACGGAACTCCAGCTGGTTTGGTTAGGGCTTAGGGTTAGATGCATCGCGGGTCATTCGAGTACAGACACACCTATGTTCATCGATGCAGGGCTGATATTTCCCTAAATTCGGTCTCGTCCAGCTACCAATGATTACGTCACATCCGGTCAGAAATTATAAAAAAAAAATGAATCTTGTTTTCTGCTCTTGTGAGCGAGAAATTTACGTCAATGAATACCTCTTGGTGTCAAAGAATCACAAACACCGTAATAACCGATAACATCAAAAACGTTTATTAAGTCATCACCATGCATGACTCACAGGAATTTATTTTCCATAAAAGAATGCTGTATACAATTACATTATTTGTATCTATTTTGAGTGATCGTGGGCATGTAAATCATAATATGTATTAACTGTTGGAGTGAAAGAAAGTCGTAAAAAAAGTCTGTAACAACAACTATAGCTTCACTCATCAACCACCCGGAAGGAGAAAGAAGGACATTACACACAAGCAAACAAAAAGTAGAAATGCCTGAGTATTTTGATCATTGCTTTATTTTACTATCTTGCCATTTCTCTCATTGTGTCTTGCTTTTTTGAGCCGATAACTTTTCCCGAGTTTTGGCCAAAGACTGCTTGTGACCAGTTACCAGTAACTCGCTGAAACATGCCTTCTTCTATCATCCTTGCGTACAGACGCGGGAACAGCAAAGCTATCATGATACACCAGAACATGTTGGAACCTATGCTACTGCATAGCTCTAGCAAACTTTGATATAAACACCATCATTGCAAATCCCTTGCCCACTTTCTGTTTTGACTTTGCCGCCCGTTTGCCTCTAGAGTCGCCAACGTAATAAGTCCAAAAAAAAAACCAACCAAACAAACAAAACAATCGGAAATCAGTTATTAGATCGAACGCACGCTATCGGTTATAACAAAATAAACAAATAAACAGAAATAAAAATGCGTAGTTGGTCAAACTTTGTCAAACTATTTTGTATTGTCATTCTACCAACGGTCAATTGAAAGACCTATCACAGACAGACCGGTAATGGCTGGCTTCCGATATGCGTCGATCGAGTGACTCCTTGGACACGAAGTTTAGATCCGTTTCGCCTCTGATGTGATTGAGAAAACATTCGACTCTACCCGCGTCCCATCCGTTTTAGCTGCTAATTCAAAGCCTTTTCCGACACGCTAGGCGGACTTCCCGACCTTCAACTGGTTTCTTCACAGCATGAGCGGGAAAGAAGAAACCCTTGGCTGTATTGCTCGAAGAAGAGTCACAAACAGTCTGATCCAATCATGTCTTCTCAAGTCAGAGACATTCACTGCTGTGAAAAAGTGAACTGTCTTGAGGATTTTTGTGGTCCGGCGCTTTGGATTTTTATCATACTACAAACTTTTTATTTTCTTATGAGACGAGAAAATCCAAAATCTTCTCTTTCTCCTTGATAGGAAGAATCCGGGCAAGAATCATAACATCATTGTTTTTGGCAATGTATTACAATTAAATGTATAAATATTTGGTATGTTGTGCAACTTTCTTTTGCAGTGAGATCATAAGACTGAGTCAGTGAATATGACAATATTTTGTTGAATTGATACATCATTTGATAATACCCAATAATGATAAATAATACCCAATAATACTCACTTGACAATGATATTGATTTCCTGAAAATCACAATAACTAGGCTTCATTTTTTTTTAATTTTCAATAATTTAATATTTTGTACCTGTTAAATGTGATGTTTGTCAAGAAGGTCTCCATGATATTGATTTGATCGTGATTTTAATTCTGATTGTGATACGGTCATGAAAATTCCAATGCTAATGTATAGTAATCAAAATAGAGGAATGATACTGACAATAATAGAAACATTCATATATTTAAGAATAAATGATATTTTAAGGAATTGTATTAATCATATGATGTTAGCCTCAAAAGCCCTTCAATATATTGATTACACAATTTTAGTACAATATAACGATGATTATCAAAATCCTTATGGTATCAATAGATAAGAATTATGATGAGAGTAAAAATAATGACACCAATAATCATCGCTGATAGCAATTATGATTTTGTATTATGATGGTTTCATGAAAAATAAAACCATGCAAGTCACACGTAATCATTGTTCTCAACATATTATCTTATTATTATCAATAAAATCATTGAAATTATAAGACCTTTTTTGTCATTCTTTTCAGAAGATTCTACATAATATACTCAAATTACGATGGAAGCAATTTGAGAAACTTTGTGATAGGCGCAGTAAATTCTACGCATCGATTTCGCCATGCATGTGGCTTCTTTATCCAATGATTATGATTCACCCTTGCCAACCTTGCACCATCCCCCGCATTTTATCTCTAGTTTTACCACTGTCAACCAAAACGATCCAAATCCCAGAGGTATACAAGATGAAACCTGTGGTTTTGTCGCAAAGAAATGTTCTATACATGTCACCAATTTACCTGCTTGGTAGATTTTTTCAAAGTGGTTTGAAATTAGCAGTAATCTCCATAACACTATAATGTTTAAACTGTGATTGAAGCGATCATGTCATCAGCTCACAACGCACCCATTATAATGTAGGCCTACACAAGAATATCATTAAAAGATTTTTTCTTGGTAAAAATATTTAGCAACTATTCATCGCTTTTTAAAAAGTCGGCTTTGCTAGGTTATTACAGGACTACAATAATCAATACAATGTTTAAAGGATATCACTCATATTTATGGATTTATGTCACACACTGGACTCTAAATATTCTGTTCATTGCAGGCCAACGGGAGGGGAGGGTTGATGACGTCATCACCTCTGACTTCCAGTATATGTTTGTGCTACGCAGTGGGCCACTTTTTGCCACTTTAGCTCCTATTCATAACATCACTGCTTCGAACAAATATGAAACTTTTCATGATTTCATGATACCTTCTAATCTTATGTTCGATTTTCAGAAAGAAAAACACATGAACATGTTATGTTCTTCTGATTTTTCCATTATGTTGTATAAAAGCTACTCGAACATGGCGGTGAATTATATAGTTTGAAAGGTAAGTCACCGGAGGTACCTGGTATTTGGCATTTAACATTACGAAGTATCGGTTAAAGAGGTAAGCAAAATATGAAAAAAAAAATGTTATCTTTTGTTTTTATCTGGCAGGAAGGAAACGAAAGGTCGTCGTGGCTGTCCTTTGGCCACTTATCACTGATTCAGTGGTGACCTAGAACTTTTTAAAGCATCTTGATATTCGCAGAGACAGAACTGGAGTTGCAAATAGGGCGAATTATGTAAGATCCATGGCTTCATTGTGTGTTGTGATAAAAAGTGAACTAATAATCAATCGTTGCTCTTGATTTTTGTTAATAGAATTTCATTCGAAAGCAAAACTGAAATGCAATTTTAAATATATAAATAAGAGGGGTTATCACTCGACCCACTTTGTCATGATCTATAGCTGTTGACAGGACACCCATCAGAATGTTACGGTAAATTCGTGTCGGGTTGTCAAAATACAACGGTCCCGGAATCTAAGTAGTTATAGTGACTCGCCATCCGCTGTGTTTTGATGACGGGTTCTTCAATTATAGCTTGGCCTAGACAGATCAAACGACTTTGCCCGTTGGCAGTTCACTTCAAGGAGCAAGGATAAAGTTTGTCATTTTAACCAAAGAGATATACCTCCTTGACTGCTACTAGTATTGTAGTATTGTAGTATTGTATTGCGCAGTAACTTCGAGTACTAGTAATGAAATGGTTTAAGTATTATATTGCCAGAGAGGGCGCTATACATCCTTCCCACACCCTTCCTGCTCTGACGGTGATTTTGCTCACATTATCGATTATGTTAACTGTCTTCCTGACGCGTCTCGCTCAAAATACATTTTGAGAAGGACACATTGTTTACCTTTCCTTGCAGAGACACTGTTATGCGACAAATTGCATCGTCAATACAATAGTATCGCTATAGCGCCTATCGATGTCAGCTTTATCGCCTGACTGGTGATGCGCGAAAGAGCGTCACGTCATACCTGGATAGGAAATGTACAAAAACAAAGGCAGAAGATAAACTAGAGGAAGAGTGGAAGCGATAGAGGGACACTGTGAGTGAGTGAGTGTGTGTGTGTGTGTGTGTGTGTATGTGTGTGTGTGTGTGTGCGTGTGTGTGTGCGTGCGTGTGTGCAGATGGCCGTGGGTGGGTGGAGGGAAGAGAGAAAGAAAGAGACAGATTAATAGAGAATTTGAGGTGAGACATGTTGCGTAGATATCGTTGTATTGAGGAATTGATGACTTTCAGTGATTCATGATAATATCAATTGGATGATTGTTGTAATCAGACAGTCACCATGGTTACTCAGACTCAATTGATTCTGATGCCAGGTAACAACCACAAAACAAAGAAAGAAAGGTATCTTTCTTTATCTTTCATGTTGTTACAACATGTAATCATGTTTAAACGGTTGTAATATGACGCATAATGGAGTAGGAGGATCACAAAGAGCTTCAAACACATACAATCCGCATAAAAGTCTAAATTTGAGAGACCACCAGATCTAATGATTAACAATGATTCACAACTAATGAAAAACTTGTGAAATTCGACAGTTTGTGATTCCGCGCGCGCCCGCTTGTGAGAGACACGTGAATGTGCCATTAGTGTAAGCGTTCGCGTGCGCGTCTGCGTGAACGCGTGCGCACCGCCGGACAAATTGCGGTTTCTAGGGTCACCATCCGTTTACAAAATATAAGGAAAGATTTGCTCGCGTAATTATGAATGAATCGCCGGAACTACCCCATGCACTTTGAGAAGTTCACACTGTTGATTCAGTTTTGGCAGTCTTGCCACCGACGCGTGGTTGACGTGGTCAACGTGTAATATGAGCGCAGGAAAGAACACAATAATAACGCATTATTGGCGACTTAACTTTGAAGATTAACAAAATGACCAATCAGAATGGGTCGGAAGTGCTTAAAGACTCGAGGAACTACCTTGACGGATACGTGACGGACGAACATCGGCTACATTATTCATGAAACGCCTAGAAATCCCGAGGGACCGGTTGTCTGATCAAGTTTTCTTCGTAAAGAGAATTAAGATGTTGGCATCCGGTATTTTATGTGAAATACGTCACGCCTGGTGGCCCGCTAATGTGATCCAATTCCGCACTTCGGAGAGAAGAAACGGGCATGACAGAAAACTGGGGGAGAAAGTGAGGAAGAGAGAGAAAAGGGAGAGAGGGGGAGTGGGAGAGCGGAAGAGAGGAAAATTGTGATGGAGAGAGTGGAACAACTGACAAGGAAATGTGGGGAAATAAGACAACACCAAGATGGTCTCGTTCACCTGACTTTGTTTTCAAGAATTTCTATCATAAGGATAATGATAATAGTAATCATCATCATCATCAGCAGCATCGTATCATCATCATCAACATCATCATCCTCATCATCAACATCACCATACTCATCAAAGTTAAAAGGACCTCCAACACCAAACAATTATTGACGTAGAGCCAATGAATTTGATTGTTTTGGTTCATAGTTTTTGTTCCTCCGCAAACCGCTGTGATATTGCAAGTGAATCATCGGGCGTGACGTCTTTACTAACTGATTGGAGTCTTTCGCGATAGGTCCTTTGGAAAACGACGATTGTACCCATCTTTGGTTAAACAAATAATGGTAAAAATCAAGCCCATAACAAAAATGTAATTGAAACTCAGTCTATATATCTCACTTCAAAAATCAAGCGTGACCCTACGAATGCACGCGATGTTAATTAAAATCGTTAGAATATCTGGAGTGATGTAAAAATATCGGTGCTAATCGAAAAATTCCAAACCTGCAAGTCGCTAACTTCACGGTCAATGGCCCGTTAATAACTTGTTTGTATAACCGTCATCGCTCGGAAAATGTGAAGGTTCGGCCAAATTATTTCGTTTTGATTTCCTGTTTGGATGCGTTCTTTGGAAATTGCAACAACAACAGCAACAACCCGAAGATCAGACACGTGTCAAAATGTGCCGGGGTATTTGGTAAACCAACTATAATGACAGTTGTGTCTGTGCTATACACACAACCGGAGATAATCAATTAAAGGTTTCACAAATACACACGACACAGGAGGATGTAAACCAGAATAGGTAAACACAAGTTTGCCTGTTCAAAGGGGTGAACTCTCCCTTCTCCTGGAGAAAAAAAAAAGGAGGGGGGGGGGGGAGGGGGAGAGAACCGTAAAACCAGCAATTTGTACCATTATGAAGCACAAAAATCATTTACTGAATAAACATGGCTCCTACATAGATTGATGATAATATATTAAAAGGTATTTGTGAAATCATTATTTATTGATAAATTGAATGAATTAAGTTGAATTGAACTGATTGAATTGAATTGAATTGAATTGAAGTGAATCAATAAATCGGATTAGAAGACTGAAGTAAACCACAGCAAATATCAGTATAACATCGCTCCATCTCATTATACTCAGTCAAATTTCTCCAGGCACCATTATCCTGTCACATAACAGGTTTTGAACAAAAAGAAATACTAGTCATATACATTGTACTAGATATTTGTAATGCTTATCTGCTATTCTTGACCCCCCCCCCAAAAAAAAAAACAACAACAACAACAACAACAAACAAAACAAAACAACAAACAAACAAACAAACACACATACAAACAAAACAAGATAAATCTACTCAAAAGATCAAAGGACTGTTTTGATGTCAAAATTACAGGAGAAATATAGCATCCTGGTCTATTCCCATGTGATTTGTTTACAGTAGCTCTTATTTTTGTTAGCATCCATGGTTTTCATTACAGCCCTTGAAGTAAGAGACAGAAGTAGTGGGGAGGGAGCGATAGAAATCTATAAACCAGTTCAAGATCCTCCATTCGTATTTTGAGGGAACAATATGATATGAATAGCAATCTGAGGTGTGATTTCATGAATTTTGTTTTGATATACATGTACAATGAAACTGGGATAAGAAGGAGAAGAAGAAGCAGTTCCTAAGAAGAAGAAGAGGAAGAAGAAAAGGAAAAATAAAGGATAGTATAAAGAAGAAGAAAGAGGAGGAGGAGGAGAAGAAGGAATCATTGTTACTAACACAACATTTAGATTAGTCTGGGACATTTTGTTTTGTTTTGCCACCCATGGCTATATGAAATGAAATTACCGGCCAGACGTTGCACCTTATTCTTGGCACAGGGGGGTAAATGAGAATAATAGGAGAGGAGCAATTATCTTTCCCCAGTCATCATGCTTCTATCGCTATGACAAGCCTCCCAGCTGTTAAACCAAACAGGATGGTATCGTAAAATAATATGATGACACCCATGAACTCTTCCTACCCTTTACTTCACCTCAATGAAAGAGGATGATGCGGTGGAGGTTTTTCCGTCCGTTTGAAAATTCCGTAAAATTGAGTCAGTAAAGCTTAGATCATTTTGGCATGTAGTTATCATATCATATAGTTGGAAAAGCAAGGCAACCACCTCATTTTTGTTTTCTCAAATAAATATCAATAAGTAAAAAAAAAATGACCAAGACCATGAATTTGTTTCTATAATCTAGAATTCTATTATAGGAATAACGTAAAAATGTGTGTTCTTACCACATTGCATTTCTGAAGGTCAATAAGATATGATGCCATTGAATAGCATAACTTTAAATGGTACATTTCTTTGCCTTTGAACAATATTGCATTATTAATATCTTTCACTTTATATCTTCGAAATATGTCAGAAATGATGGTCATGTTTGTCCAATTTATCCTGATTCGCTATGGACCTGTTCGGTTTGGGTGCAGTTTTTTGTTAATGTCTATTTCAGTTGCATAACCTATAGAATAATTTTTTCGTCTTATTTTGGAAGCCGCCCCCCCCCCCCTTCCCCCTCCTCCTTTCCCGTTATGGTCGACATAAGTTACAGTGTTTTAAAACCGAAAATGTCTTTATTCTAGTTGTTACAAAAAGCATTTCCCACTTTTGATGCTTAATAGTTCAAAAACTATATATCAGATAAAACTGTCATTGATATGAGTAATAGCTGAATAGTGTACAATTAGTTGGATGTGATTTGAATATGAAAACATATATCAGTTTCATGAAATCCATGATTAATTTCAAAGTTAGGTTCCAGATTTTGGTCAAATTTTAGCCCTCTGTACAAAACCTGAACTTTACACAGGAACTCATGGTGTGTATTTGAGTATGTACTTACAATGACCCTGAACAATGGACATGGACAACACCTGTTCAGAGCTGTGCTCTAAGGCACATGAATGCTTATTATTCATGATGTATTGCCCTGCGCACTGCTGGTCTGAATTCCTAGCAAGGGGTGAAAAACATGCACATGAAAAAAGTAAGCACATGCTTTATGTGCTTGCATACACCACATTTCAGAATGAATAAAGACTAGCTGTGAAAGTGCAATTCCTCATGAATAAATAATTGAGCATTCAAATCCTGGCCATTGTCCAGGATCATTGTCAGGGTGTTAACCACACACTCCCATACACACCAACTGACTTCTGTTCAAGGTTAAAGTTTTTTACAGAGGTTTGAAAATAGAGCAAAATCTGAAATCTAACTGAAAAATCAATGTTTAATTTAATGAAATTGAATCATGCTTTTATTTCAAGATTGCCTCCAACAAAATTGTACACTATTCAGTTATTGCTCATATCAATGTCAGTGTTATCTGATATATACTTTTTGAACTATTAAGGATCAAAAGTGGGAAATAGTGTTTTTTTTTTTGTAACCCCAATATATATCAATAGATAGACGTGTGTTTTTTTTCCAATCGGAATGAGCGCCATAAAAGGAAACAGGCAAATTGAGCAAATTGCAGTTCATTTGTAGGGGGAGGGTAATCTGATTTTTTAGGGATGATTTTATCATACTATAGCATTATAAATACTCCTTTTTCTCCATGCCTGTATGCAAATTGAAAGTGAACTATCATGTTCCCTTTATCTGTCCTCAGATGACCTTAACGAGCCGGGATGTGGTCTCTAAACTCCAGCGATAAATCATGGTAATTATGTTTTCTGCGCCAAGTCACGTGGTTATAATGAGATCACGTTGACATTGGACGTCGCCGGGTAGTCTCCCGGTTCGAGCATTGTAACGAGGCATCGCTGTAGATGTTCGCATCTGTAATTGATTGACTCACTTGTACAACATGATTGATTAACCCCATCTGGACCAAAAACTTTACAGTATCATCGACATTCTATGCAAACAGATTGTCAAATGTAGTGACGTGGTTAAACATGGTGTGTGACCATCTTTCCTCGGAGTCTTCATACTAAACGGGCTAAAGTCAAAGTTAGTTTCCTCTGAGAATAACACATAGTAGCAGATTAGTGGATCCCATTTAGTAGAGATCACTCATGTACATAATTATCTGGAGTGAGTTGAAGTGTGAGGAATTTTATTGCATTATCATTATCATATCATCCAATAAGATTGAAAAGTGATATTCATAGGTCAGAATCCCTATGTGTTTGTGTGCATTCCTGCACAAATTGATTTGTAAGGTTTTACTGACATTCTTATTCTTTGAAAGCGCACCCCACCACCCCCTCCCTTCCACAATGCTTTTGAATGACGGATTTCGCCCTTTAAGGTATAAAACTATCCGTGTCACGATTTGGTTTTCCTGTATCAACAGACATTACTCAAGGAGAAAGTTATCTCTTTTTGATTAAAAGAGAGTGCTAACAGTTTCAGATCTATGATAAACTGAGAGAGATCAAACAATGATAAAACTAGGTCAAATGATAGTTTTATCTGCCCAGGGTCACGTGGAAACCTTGATGTTATTCTAAGTGGTATATAACGTCAAAATCTCTTTCAAACTTTGCTCTTTTATATATAGTATAACATGTAACGAGTTAAATCCCGAAGCGAGTTCACTCCATTCTTGTTCATTTGAGATATTTGCTTTTGAAGCTGCTAATAATAAAGAAAATAATAAGAAAATATGGTATTTTCAAATCATAACTTCAAGAACATTCCTTGTTATAATTGTAATTAAGGTACCACTGCAAATGCTTCACTTTGCCTTGTTTGACGGTAGACTTGAAAACGGCGCCTAACCCCTTTTCGATGGAGACTCTTTATGTCTTCATCGAGGCCTTTGTATGATATTGATAACAGTTTTGTAAACAATGTTCTTTCATCTGGAGCATAATAATGAGAAGTAACAATGTTGTAGTTCAAGTAGTTTATCCGTAAACCCATGTACTCCTGAATTTTGGTGTTTGTTGGGGAAACTATGATTACGTAAAGAAAATATGATCTGAATCTCACAACGAAAAATGCTTTAAGATACATGTTAGGGCAAATGTCAAGATCAATATGCACTCTGAGGTGCAATATTGCGAATTTCTTTTAGAAACATTCGTTGTGCATGTACTGTTCTTATACTGATGTGACGTCACAGATTGTTGTCGCGTCCTCGTCTAGAGAGGGCGGAACATAGAATGATCACAACTTCTGAAATTCGTAACTTTTGAATGCATTGACCATTTTTCCTTAAACTTTGTTGGGTGCTTCACCAATCTTCTTGCCTTCGCTATATAATTGTAACTATTACAAGAGAATATGTTTGGGGAAACACTTTAAGTCATGGCAGCGAAGTGTAAGCCACATTTGAAGAGCTTGTATCCCTTAACTTGCTTCATACCCCTCAATGCATTTTGTCTGTCTTATTCTACGGCAATGACAAAGTGAGGAATGTTGTGTTGCCAAGATAGGATGGAGATTTGGTCGATATATTTGACACGTGATTTCTCTAAGTTGGGGCCTATAATTGTAAGGACCCACTCTCTAAAAAAATCGAGTGAAAATATTCACTCTTAAAAGAGTGAATACAAAAAAAAGAGTGAATTTCGAGTGAAATTGAAGTGAATTTTGAGTGAAAATGTTCATTTTCACTCATTTTGGAGTGACGTCAGGGATCACTCCAAAATCTTCGAGTGATCCCTGACGTCACTCCAAAATGAGTGAAAATGAGCATTTTCACTCAAAATTCACTCCTATTTCACTCGAAATTCACTCTTTTTTGTATGCACTCTTTTAAGAGTGAAAATTTTCACTCGATTTTTTTTAGAGAGGAACAGGAGAAAGTCGATCTACACACTATTTGAACTTCCGTTTCACTGGCGTGAATGAGAAGAATGACTTTCGAAATTCGGCAACTCTGAAGGCTAGAGATTGCTTCCGGTAAGGTCAGTTGGGGTTGTGGCCTTCCTAAAACGGAACACACGATTGCTTTACACTCATGCAAGTGAATGCATTTTCTATGTCACATTAAGAATTAACATTGTGTAAAGAGCATCACTCATTACGCATTGGTAAACCAGGTGGTGATTTGGTTAAAAGATTTGACACGCGGCTTTTCTAGAAACAGGGGACGTCACCAAATGAAACCCTAGGGTAATTCAGAGGTCCCAAGGGAGAAGGCGCTAAGCTCTTTTAACCCCTATTTCATCGATGTGACTGGAGTGTAATGACTTATTAGAGAGCGACAACTCTGTTGAAACGATAACTTCCGGTACGGTGTTTGTGGCGTCATGCATAAGGTGAACACACGAATGTTTTACATTCATGTAAGAGGATGCAATTCATATGTCACAGTCATGTCTGACCGAAAACATGAAATACAGCTCGCAAAACAGCGTTACCGCACAGAAAAGGAAGAGGTGGTAATGAAGGTTCTCTTTTTTTCCCCTGTGATCAGCGACTTCTGGAAGAGCCTAAAGGCTGGACGCTTGTTGACTCGCCTTTGTCTTAATTGTGAGGAACAGAATTACGGACAATATTGATCATTTTCTGTGTTTTTATAATTCTTATATTCATCCCGAGAGCATGGTTAATGTCATGTATGGGACTGAGTGATGAGAGAAGAATACTTATTACTTCGTTGAACTCTTCAGAATTGTTACACCAGCAAGCCTTAGTTTATTACGCAAAACAGACAGTGAGACTTTTTCTCCTCCGAAGAAAAAATGTCATACATACATTTCATGTTTAGAAAATGCAAGTCAGGTATAATGGGGGTAATTATTAACATTCATTAATCATATGAAACAGGTACACTTTACACTTATAGGCAACCGCCTAAATGTTCTTGCTTTTCTTTCAATTAACGTCTTTAATATATTATGATTTGAAGAATGTTTTGAATACTTTTAGTTCTGGTTTGTGCTTTCAGTATTACGCGAAGGAAGTAGCATCGACCAGGCAATCCGTGCATCTGTATGTGTGTGTGTGTGTGTGGGGGGGGGGGGGGGGGGGGGGGGGGGCTAGACTGACTTCCCTCAGTTGAGAAGCCTGCTCATTGTACCGAGCTGGCCGATTGGCCCGATGATGCCTTTTGTCAATGATTTTGTTACTCTGACCGTTAGCTACCTCACACCAAATTTTGAGAAATATGTTCTAGAAAGAGAAACGAAATTGACAGATTATAAAGAATTTAAAGTTGAGTAATGGCATTCTAAAGGATATAATGTATATAAAGTATAATGAATATAATTATGTAATTATTAGCAAAATAGCAATACATAAATGACACACCATAAAAAAAAACCACCTCAACATGTTGAAAAGTGGGTAAGAAATCTCCTGTGATAAAGGAACTTCGCGTTGGGGTAGGTCCTCAATCAAAATACGTTCTAAGAGGATTAGGGGTTACTCCAATAAGGAGTCGATGTTGCTCTTTTTTGCTCTTCCCACCTCCCTGGTTTGAGCATGGTGGTAACTTTTCCATCCCGATACATCCCCTGTATCTGATGGTTCTCGAAGCTAGGAAAAGTTTGACAGTTCAATGCCTGCAAAAGAATTCCATTTGCAGACGGAGAGAGAGAAAAAAAAATTAAGAGAACAGAACTTGTCAAAATCTTACAGTGATAACTCATCTTCTCTGCGGGTACGGGCATGCTTATAAGAAGATGGACCGCACAAAATCAGACACGCGTCGGACTAAGTATAAGCCAATCCAATATCTTAATATCCGCGATGATAGTACCATGAACAAGCGCTAGATCAAGTGTGTGTGTGTGTGGGTGTGGGTGTGTTTGTCTTGAGATTGAATCTAGGTGTGTGAGATCTTTGATGTAAACTTTATCTCTACATGACACCGCAAAGTGTATAGCTTCTCGTCACCTGGAAATCAAATAAAGTTGACACATTCAGGGTTACTGCATTTTCCTCCTTGACCGATAGAATGAGTCTAAACAGTGTTTTTCTAGGGTCTTTTTTATTTCTTTAGACATCAAGTGGCGAATGTAATGTGGGGTCTATGAAGAGTGCGGCACTGACCGAGAAGTCGGCCGGGGTTCAGCCGGTGGAGAAGTATAGAAGACCGGTGTGGGTCATGGTCGGGCGAACGAGCATACTCACTGCTTGTTACTGCAATCAAGTTCTACGTATCATTAAACATGTCTTCCGCTGTTGGAGTGGAGCAATGTCACGGTGAACACCTGTTTCTGTCATTTTGGTCACAAACTGCTTCCCTAAACATCGCATTTCCTCGCCACCTTTTGACACATTCAATATACTGGCACGTGGGTTTGTGTATGTGTTTTCGCCATTTGGTTCATTTTTTCTGTTTCTTAAAGGTAGTAGGAGGACGTTCCTGCATACACGATGTATTTAATTATGATGATTTTCTTTCCCGAACGCATTAATTTTGTTAGCGGAATAAAATGAATCTATTTTTGGAGTGTGTAAACATTCCTCCCATTTGGCTAACCATGTACTAAGTAATCACTTATCATGCCTAAGTCAATATTAAATGCCTTTACTTCTGTGTGCCCTGACCCACATGTTGCCACCATCTCTTTCTCTTTCATTTTGTGTTACATGTACAGTACAGTGTATTCCTCTGAAATGTTCTCTCTAGCTTTTGTTTCATGTTTGTAATGTTTATGATATGTATCCTATGCTCTTTATCTGTTCAGACATATTTTTGATAATAATAATAATGATGATCAGTTTGTGCATTTTCATTTCTTATAATGGCGTCAAATGTTTTTCTGATAAAAGGCTTAGAGTAGAAACCATCGTACATTCTGCTAGACATTCATGCACAATACAACATTGATGTGAGATTCATTGCCTGAACCTCTTCTGATTAACTGAAAGCGACCATGTGCCATCGCTGAAGGAAGAAATTTTTCCATTACAATTGATAAGGTGAGCGAAGGTAAAAAGGCCATGTCTGAGATTCTCATCGCTTCACAGAATCCCAGTGGAGTTGTCATCTGTAGAGGGCAGCATAACGATTTAAATGAAACTTTATCAAACTAATTGTACAATAGTTTAATAAGATCATCCACATTTTGTTTAAACTCTCACTGCTAGATTTCTCACATTCGGGGTTGTAGTTGTTGGTTTTAAACCTAGCTGGAGAAAAGAGTGATCCTGTATTAACTCTGCCACTCTTCCGTGATCCCCGGCAGAGCACGAATCGAGTGGGCGAGGCTGAGGTGCCCCGAGCTAAGCAGAGCTGACAAGCGATCCAACAGTCAAACAAATCAAGTGCAAAAATAAAATCAAAAACACAAAAGTGATAGAAAATAAGACACTGCAAATTGAACAAGTTTTTACTTAAAGTTTAGGCTTGACATTTGTCCAACGTAGTCTGAAAAAAAAAAGGGTCTCAAAAACCACCCAGACAACTTTCTCTCCCTCTCAATAAATGACTTACCCCCTCTTTCCAGGGAAAGGGGCTCTAGTCTCTTTCTTTGTACCCCTCGGATCCTTTAGGGGGAATCCCTTATATACACTCGATGCATGACGTCTTGGCAGACCAATATGGAAGTGGCTAGGTGATTTGTTTAACAATTGTCAGTTGGGAACCGTTTATCCAATCAGTCGTAGGCGGGCACTTTACCGAGACGTCGTTGCTCATCTCGTCAAGGAAGAAAATTGGAGATTGGATTATTCATTTTCTTTCGATTACTCTTCAGCCAATCAGAAGCGTTTTGAGAAGAGCGAAAGCGAAGTGACTGGGTTTAGCAATTTATGTCAGAAGAGGAGGAGGTTAGGGCGACTGGCCACCCGTTCTGAAACGAACATCCGGAGCAAGTGGAAAGGACAACGCATCGCATTGACCAGCAGAGAAATTACATCAGTTGCATTTAATTCTGTAAGGAATTAAATGTATTCAGAGGTGTGGGATGATTTGTGGAAGGAGATTTGGGTGGAACTATGAGTCGTGAAGCACGTACACCATTTGCAGATAAAACAAAAACCCAACATTAGTCAGTGTCAGTGCTTCAAAATAGTTCTAAAATGTGAGTTAGGGATAGAAACAACCAATGTAAATATCTAAACCAATATAATCGATGTTAAGTATTGTTAAATATACAAAATGTGAACAATAGTTATAACAAAAATGTTTCCAGACTAAACCGTCTACAGTTATGGTTTAATGAGAAAAATAGTGACATCTCCGTACATTTTAGGCTTCATTGTAAAAATTTTATATGGTAGGGTGTTTTGTGATACAACTTACCTACTGTACACATATGCATCAAAAGTGATATCTTGAACAAGAAGGTAAACTGGACCTTTAAAAATAGTGAACGATGTCATATCAGGGCCTATACGTACGTGGTGCTATAGGGATAATGCGACGTTTTAAACTTACGCCACGTGTTCCTCTTGAATCTTACAAAGTGTTTACTCAGTTTGATATCAAAAAGGGATATACTGGAATGATTTAGAAACCAATGATTAAAAAGCAATTTAATGTTCTCGTGTCTCTGCTCTCCCTCTCTCCCTCTCTCTCTCCCTATCTGACTGCAAATCCGAATTAGGAGTCTTTCAACAAGAATAATGCTTGCTCAAATAATTGTGACATAAACTAAATAAAAGAAATAGACGGTCAAACGACACCTATTTAGCTCGACTTTGGAAGATGCATCAAAATGATTAAATGAGCATTCGTAGCTATACGATATGAAATGTCAAGCATATCGCATTTATTTCAATCTATTATATGTAAAGGCAAAAATGTATCAAAGAAATCATGATGGATGGATCCATCAAATAATTTCGATCATAACGCAGAAAAAAAATGCCGTTGACTTCACCAACCAATACGAATGCATACTCCCCCCAAAACAAAACAAAACAAAACAAAACAAAACAAAACAAAACAAAACAAAACAAAACAAACCAGAACAACAACTCCACTACCAAAAACAACTAACAAATCTAATGTGGGTTTTCAAATTTCTAAGACGACATTGCTTCATTTCTCCTCTTCACGTTCAGTGATTTGTCGAACACATGCCGAGAAACACATCGAGGAAAAAACAAGAAATAATAGAAGAAGCACTGCGGCGAAAGCAAATAAGACATCCCTAGCTGCCACCGCACGACCTTGTCTGCGAAAAGAGACAAGGATCTAGAACAAGGATACGAGGACGAAACAAAAGAAAAGGAAGGGGATGGCACAGACAAGTGAAGAGGATTTGCTGAGGTTTAGCGCAGAAAGCGAAACGCAAGGTCACTGACAATGAGAGAGAAAAAATGCTGAAGCCAAATATTGGTCGTCCTCGAGAATCCGACAGAATTCTGTACCACCAGCAGGATTTAATAGCTTTGAGGTAGGTGTAGCCGGAAGCGTTTTTCGGGATTAAAGAGCGAATGATTAAAGAACTTATTACCAGCATTGGATGTAGAGCTGAACGGTCTGCTTTGACATAAACAAAAGGCTACCAGAGACAAAAGAAGAAAAAAAAAGAGTAATTTTTGAAACTCGAGTATATCGTTAGTTGTTTTTTTAAGGATCATTTCATACTTTGTAGATGACGTAATAGCAAGGCCGACACACATACATTTTCATTTCGACCTCTTTTCTCTTGGGGATTCATATTCTTTAAACAAATGCTGGATAATAACTTGATTACAGAGACAGAAAAAGGGAGAGAGATAGTGGACGGTGTTTGTGATATGGAAAACTTGAGATGCGCTGTAAGTAGGAAGATTTGGAAAGGATGGACTATCTTAGTTGCTTGGCGTCTCCCCAAATTTCCAAATTTTCTTTCGATGAAAGGAGGTATGTTTCTTCTTGTAGATACTGGTAGTCTTTTTTTTTTTTTTTTTTTTTTGGTTTTGGTTTTGGTTTTGGTTTTGGTGATCAAGATGACCAAAGAGCAACGTTGAATTTTTCCATTTCGATCATTCCACTATACTGATGAACGGAGAACTGCAAGCAGTGACTATCCTCGGGGAACCCATGTCAGCCTATATAATGTCACCATGACGACAAGGGTCCTCTGGCCACGCCCAGATAACTGAATACGCCCAGATGACTGAATATGCCTATCAGAGTAGATACCGGAATGCGGATTTCGATTTAGAAAACAATTTTACACCATATCATTGTTGAACAGAGTGATATCAGACGAAAAAAAAAGGGCGTTCCCTAAAAATCGGGCATGCAAATTAGAAAGTTATGGAATTTTGATATCACACATTTTTTCCTACAAGCGTCAAATTGGTCCATATTACATCCCCCAGAATAGAAGGCGATGTTGGCAAAGCCTAAAAATTCTTCTATTTGTTCGTACACAAAGTATCACAAATATTAAAATTTGGGTCAATGATTGGCCAAAGTGCAGTCTTGCTCCCTCTGAAAAATCATTACTGGAATGGAACAAACAAAATGTATCGATTATTCTTGTTGATTTCGTGTCAAACAGTGTCAAAGATAAAGAGAGCCAAATGTAGTGAATATATGTGTACAGTTCAACGAACAACACATGATGATTGAGATGATATCATGCTAGTGAGATGACAATGGGATCAGTGCGCCCCCAACCTGCGCCTCGAGCTCTGGCAAGGCAGACACACTGCCTACTGAGCCGCTGAGCCGCTCTCGACAGAATCTGAAGTTTACAGGCCCGGTACGACATATAAAATGGAGGTAGATTAAATAAACAACATATCCTTGTAGGAAATCGAATGGAAGATGGTAATGCATCTCTTAATTTGGGCATTTTCATGTCATGCATACGATATGTAATATGATCCACATTATAAGCCTCCCTGCAAATTACAGATATATTCACAACTTAGTTTATTGTTTGAATGATTTCAAAGTAAAGAAATTGGACGCTCAAAAGTAGAATATGTTTTCCAGCGATGAGAAAACCTTGAACCTTGAAAGAATTAATCCCTTACAGCAGCTCCATGAAAGTAGAAACTGGGATATTATGTGCGGTGTATATAGGTAAGGTGGCAATGGCAGTGGCAATACTAATACTTTTGAATAAAGAGTGTAGACGTGCGAGTTAACCAGACTTCCAGGGTTTAAGAGAATCCTGGATCCGGTATGCGGTAGGAGGTTGCAGCCTATTGATGGGGTGGGGCAGGGCAAGTTCCTTGGAAGTGGTGGCTGTTGGAGCAGTTATTGCAGTATTTGGTAGGTGGTTCCAGTTCCAGACTGAAGGCGGGTAGAAGGAATACTTGTTGCTGTCAATTGTGGCTGTTGGAATTGTACACTTGAGAAGTGCTAAATTCTTGATTTTCTTTATACAGAAATATGTTGGGGGGTTTTCCCCCACGTGTAAACCAGAGCATTTCTAATTGCTTAATTTTACTTCCATATTACTTATTGTTTATTCATTGATATGTAGTTTGACCCCATGGATAGAATGTCTATTCTACCTGATATCTAACCCCTGTTGTTAGAGCTCTATTGAATTGTTTTGATTTCCTTTAATCGGAAAATTCACACAATGATCGTCAAAAGAAAACTCAGAAATATATAGTAAAAGCTATGAGTAATGCCTTTAGTATTTGAAAAATTTACAGACTGAAGTCTTTCATAAATCAGTGGTGGCAGTAATACCTGTTTATACCGAGAAAGAGGATGGCGGATGCTGAGAATGATTGTTGACGACTTGTCCCTTAATTGCCATAAAATGTCACAATCATGCCTTATTTCGCTGTGATTTTTTTAATGTAATATGCTGCCCTCTTTAGACGGGGAGCCTACAATAATATTCGTGATGTCACAATAGTAGAACGATATCAGGAAAACATACAGAGAATGTCGCCTAAAATTCTTTTAAATGACGTAGGAGGTACATTTAATAACAAGTGTCTGCAGACACGGCACAAGGCTCAGTAGTTGGTGAAGGGAATGTCTACTTTTCATGATGAAAACTAAAACGATCTACGAAATTCCTTTTTACATCTTTTCTTTAACGTTCTCCTATATAGTTTGACATGAAGCATCGATGGTTGTTGAATCCCCATCGAGTGAGGGCGGTATGTGGAAAGAACCAAACTTTTATTGACTTTCATCAAGTTTTGACTAAGAGTTTCGATAAATCTTTCTACATTCACTGAATCCAAGTTTAGTGTTAGGAAATTAATCTTTATAAAGTCAAGGCGAGAGTCCCTCTACTTTGGTTAAGGTCTCACGACTGTCAAAAATTCCCCGTAGAGATACGTGTTGAAAAAAAAATGATATTCAATGAACAATAATTTCAAATCTATGTAAGTAACCCATTTTTTTCGTCTCAGTTGTGAATATATGCCAGTTTAGAGTTAGCTTATGTGAGTATGGGTACAGATTAGGTGATAGGTTATATAAATAGTGAAATGTGTTTTCGCTACCCCATCAATTTCTCAAAAATCTTCACACATTTGGAGATAAATAACAATTAGTGGGCCAGTGGTAAACTGAGCCAAAATTTATTTGACACCATTTCTACTACATGTATTATCATTCGTATCATCGTATTCATTCGTATCACTATCATAACAATTTCTATATACGCTATCAATATTATCATTATTCTCGTCATTATTACATTTATTATCATTATTTCATTTCAATCCGTTTCATTTTATTTCATTTCATTCATTTCATTTCATTATTGTCACCAACAGCATTTATGTTGTACTCACTTCCAAGATAAACGAATCATGACAATAATGAGGGTCTACTAACAAAGAGGACATACTAAGAAAGTGACAGATATGGGCCAAAGATTGGCAATATCGTTCCCACTGACCTCTTTCTCCGAAATGAAGCCACAAATAACATTAAACAAAATATTAAATAAAGATTTACATTTGTTCTAGCTCTCTTCTTGTTCGACACATTCTTCCCGCCGTGTGAGCTCATTTCCTGTTTACGGCTACTCGTCGAAAGGGGTCGCAAAAACTTTCTTGTCAGTTACAGTGAGTATCACAGCACAAAGCTCCTGGAGGAATATTCAATGGTAAGGGAGAACAGAGATAAATCTGGATTTCTGGCTAATGCACGCGGTGAGCTTTCCAAGAAACACCTGGGCGAATTACAACAACATCGCAACAAATGTCGAGTTGAATTAGGCTCATCCTTACACCGATAGAATTAAGTTTACCTAAAATAAGTGGAGTACATGCATCTATCATAATGAAGTCTTCTTTTGCTGTCACAAGGCCACATGTCCAAGAGCTGATTCTTTCAACTGGGTTGAGAGCTGTGTCATTGTGCTGACAATCTGAAGTTTCTCGAGTTCAGTTGAACTGAAATTCTTTCTCATATTTCACAACACAACACTATAGAGTACATATCACTACCCCGGGAGCACTACACAAGAAAAGCATTATATAAAAAATGACAAATACAGATCGAAACAAGAACTGATTACAAAAGACAGATGCAAAGATGAGTGAACATTACACAAAGGTTATACTTAAATGGATAAACGTTATCAACAAAACATAACACAGTTTTATCTGAATAAATATAGGCCTATCTTGAAATCAATCCGTCCCTCCTTCTTTTAGAAGTAACTTTTTCATCAAAGTGCAATTTCTGTAAAAAAAAAGAAGAAAATATTGAATTTTGTTTGAATGCCCCTCTTGTCTGGGAAGCATGTTTAAAGGTGAGGACTGGATATAAAACAAGACTATGCGGTGAGGTTTGGGGTAAACTGGTAAAGGCGAAAGAATAGTTTTGATCTTGTTTCGTTTGTCTAATCGTTTGTGTTGGCATTTGACAAGAGCCATTGTGAGACTTTTTTTTTCTTCACGAAACGTAAAATCAGCGGGAGGGGTTTTAATTGCTTATAAACTACCTGGGTTAAGACAAAACGGCAACAACAATAACTTCTCCTTTGTAAATTATCTACGTCAGTGACGATAAAACTTTGAGGCAAAAAAAAAAAAAAAGAAAAAAAAAAGAAAAAGATGTGAGGTAAAGATTATCTAATGCAGGGCTCGACACTAACGGTGGTCCGGCGGCCCGGTGGCCCGGGGCCACCAAAAACCTACGTCGGGCCACCAAAATTTCAGAAATGAATAATTTGATGGCCTGGTCGGGCCACCAAAAAAGGTCGGATGTTTGCCTTTGGGCCACCAAAAATAAAAATTAGTGTGGAGCCCTGTCTAATGTCCCGACAAAGTCACATCGGTTGCATCATCTCATTGAATGATATGCTTAAGTCTCTCAGACAGACGGAGGGAACAATATTCTTTCCCGAATCATTTTGGATTTTCTTCCTCATAATTGTTCGTCAAGATGATTGTCTCGAGATGGGCTGTCAGGCAGAGTAGAGAGATATTCAACTACCTTAGCTATCCCAGCGTTGAACAGCACAAGCGACTGAATTGAATGAGGGCGCTATTTTATCAAAATTTGTTGGGTAGATGGACTGTGGGGTTGTATGAGTATAACGTTACTGCGCCTCACCTCACGACTCACCGTTTCCCTCATCATGTAGTGTCTTATAAGCAATGTAAAAGAGAAGAGAAATAGATCATGGAAAATGAAAGAGCAGAGGACGAATTGGAGGAAGAAGATGGAGAAATGGAGGAATGAGAAGAAGGGACGATGAAATGCGTGCCAAGAAAAAAAAAAGAAGAGAGGAAGACAATACGTGTGTATGTGTTTGTGTGTGTGTGAGTGTGTGGCTGGGTGAAGCATGGGAGAAGGGGGGGGGGGTACTCGTTTAATGTTATGCCTTTCAGCTCTTGATTTGTAACTATCAGCTAAGCGGCCATAGCAAAAGATTCTGCAAAGTCGAACAGGTGCAGTGGCGAGTTTTACTACGACCATAACTATAGAGGGCGATAGATCACTTGACCATAGTCTCAAAAGTTTATGCAAACCTCCCTTGAAAAGACCACCAACAACATCATCAATGTCTGTCACAAAGTTTCTGGTATGCCAGGTGCACACAAGCCCACTTTGCTATGCACGTGATGGGGCACAGCGCAAACGCACAGAGCAATCAGCTGGGAGATCAGGTTGAAGTTGAGGTTGTAGTTGAAGTTTATTATCTATCTAAGAGTATATTCACATGTTAAATGGCATAAAACATTTTTTAAAAATGCATGAAGACAGGATAAAAGACACATGCATGGATACAGGATAAAAGGTACCAGAAAATAGCGTGAATGATAATCAAGTCCGATACCTGTCTGATACAAAGGTTCTAAAACCTAGTAAGTACAGTACAATGAGTAGCTCTACAAATTGACGTTTGAAAATACACTACATGAAAATATTTACAAGAATTTACATCATAAAAGATTGAGTTGAAAACTTGACATGATAGTACATCTCCTACTCTAAGTGCATTTTAATATTATGTGCGTCTAAATAATGTAACTAAAGTATATATAAGCGAGGAAAAATATACAGATATATATGAACATGTAACTGTATAATATTCAGCCGTGAAATTGGCAACAACGCACATAATAGTATTTTTTTATATTACACACCCCACAAATGCGATTTTAGAGATCTGCAGAATGAGTATGTTGAGCCACACTCCCGTATGGGTAGCGGCAAATCATTCCTTAAAGATACAACAACAAATGACAAAGAAAATTGTCCGTACAGGCTTCGTAGCTCTCATCACACCACGCTCCTCAGCCATCCACGGTGCGAGACAAAACACTACCTCAGGAGACCGTGCATTAATTTTGTTAGTGCTGCGCCAAAACACTGGTATAACCTCTCTTTCTCAATCAGGCATGCATCATTTATCAACGGTTTAAAAACAAATCTTCTTAAAACTCATTTATTCAGGAAAGTTTTCCATAGTCATGCCACAACACATCCCTGCATGCTTCCTGATATCTGTTATGAAATATGATCTATAGTTTATGTAATTATTAGCTCTTTCAATCTTTTATTATCCTTTATTGTAAGATTTTCAATTGAGAATTAATTTGTTTATCAATCTGTATGTTTTTCTTTTATTCTTATCATATCATGCTGTTATGCGCAGTTCCGTTTCTTACAGAACTGTGCGCTATAAATTCACAATTATTATTATTATTATTATTATCAATATCATTATTATTATTACTGTTGTTGTTGTTGTATGCCACACGAAAGAGATTTTACTTACTACCGGTACTCATTGTATAAACTGTTATGTCCACACTGACTACCCGAAACGAGGTCGCGTTGAGCCAGCCCAGCTTCAAGACCGACATTCTTCTCCGTGACGTCATAATACACTGTCATCACATCCACTCAGGTTTTGAGGTTCTCGTTGATAACTATATTGATCGAACATTATCCTATACCAACAGAACAGGTAACCATGGTATTATGGCGATGTCGTACGTATTCATTACCCACAAACTTTTACTGTTGTCAACAAGTCTCTCATCTTCGCTCCCATAAGCTTAGGTGGCGATGATATACCTACATTCCTGAGAAGAAAGAAAGAAAGAAAGAAAAGGAGATAAATAGGTGGATGGAGAGAAAAATATGTAATAGAGAATAGTCTATGATGTGTGTTTACTGTTTTCAGGGCTGAAATGCTGAAATAAGCAGTCCGGTTTTGTAAACTTTGAATGAAAATAACAGCTGTGCGCATATTTTCCCTGTCGATATCACATCGAGCCTAGCAGGACATTACGACCGATGTCAAAAATATTTTCAGCTCAAGCGCTCGAGAACGTATGGTCACTGTAGGACGGTGGATTGAGATAAGTATCGGCTGAGATGTGTAAAAAATAGACGCAGAGGGCATTACAGGAATTTTGAACAACAGTGTATGATTAGCTCTAGGTTTATAGTTCATACAACATTTGTCATTACTATATATTTATATTTTTCTTAATGGTTGTATTTCAACAAATTATTTATTCAAACAATCAACTACCAGACTACCATATGATCATCACCGGTTTCTGACCTCAAACTTCTACAGTGCTAGGACAATATGCAGCTTGTTCTAGGAAACAGTAAATTCAAGATTTTCCTTTTTGATGACAAAAATATAAATGGACCGATATGGAAATGTAAATTAAATCTTACATGAAAGAACGAGACATTTAAGGACAGCTGTTTTCGCATTATGCAGGCTTTCTAAGCTTTCCGTTCTTGTTCAGTCTTAGATTAAGTTTATGAAGGAGCGTTATCATCCACATATCATGAAAATAAACTATACCTTTGTAGGCACTTTTAATAGGATCATTTCCTCACAATGATGTACAGCTAATTCCGTGTGCTGCCCTCTATAGTTGTGACGGCAACAACAATCCACGATGTCACAGCAACTATTGTAGAACGATACAAAGAATTAGAGTAAGTGAACTTTCATATGTCTTCAAAGAAATATATCCTTATCGAGTAAACTCGTATCCATATTTTGGTGAATGATGAAATGTTAGATATGCAATTTCAACCGGCTCAGAAAGGAGTTATACGGGCAAATCGTGCCCGATAAACCAGTTGCGGTGGGGTAAAAAAGAGATAATAAAAACCCCTCTGGTCCGATCCTCAGGGTTCCGTGGAGGTTAATGGTGATGCACCCTCGAGGCGTCGCACCCCCGGGGATCATACCAATTCCTTAGAGTGAAACTGGAGTGTCAGTGCAGTGGGGAGGTAAAGACTTAATCTTCTCGGCCCGTGCCAAGATTTCACTCGCACCGATCCAGGCATGTGTCCTCAATATAATGAAGTCAAGTTTCGCTTCAATTTTGGTGCTCCCCACCCCCCCCCCCCTTCATTTCATGAATAAATCCAAACGTAGTTGCTTTTACACTGTCATTGTTGTTGCTGTTGTTACTGTAACGTCGAGCTCATTTCCGTTGTGTTGTAAACATCAGCAATATTTTCCCACGGCCTCCTAGTCATTGGACTTTGATAACCTTTTATACGAGCATGCATGGGGTTGAAAATTCTTCCCTCGCAGATTCATAGGCTCAGTAGAGGAAGCCCGCAGACAGTGAGTTGAATAACTTTGCTACTCCGAGCTAGCATTAAAGGATTTGTAATTTCCGCCAGAGCGTGTGTGGGACGGAACATGAATGGGCGAGGGAGGGATTCCAGTGGATGCACACACACACATCGACACATATCACATCGTTAGAATACGAACGAAAGTCATGTGGACTATCAGTAAGTGTTATGACGTTTTGCTCTGCGCATGACATAAGTCTGTGACTATGGTTACCAGTGTGAAAGCGGCAATCGTCTGGTTATCTCCTTGATTACTCGTGGACTTAACTCTACAGGAGAACAGGAAATCGCGAGTTATCAGGTGCTTTAACACAAAAAACAATGCACTGTCGGCAATTCACTGCGTTTTGCAAACGACTACCTCTTTCTGGCCCTTACCTGAGAAAAATGTGAGTATTGGGCGTTATTATAGTGGTTTTGGACATGTCTCCGTGGGTTCGCTTCGTGATTTTTATCCTGTTTTTCGTCTCTTCTCCACCTGGATGGAGGAGGGTAGCAGTTGCCATGGGAGACAATGGGCGGTCTGTCCCGTTCAGCGCTGAAGAGGCGCGCAAAATCGTGGATATCCATAACCAGAAACGGGGCAACGTGACACCGTCAGCTGCAAACATGGAGTTTATGGTAGGTCGAAACTTATTACAGAAATAACCTAATTGTTGTTATTTTCTCTGAAGCCCCTCCCCTTACCCCTCCATCTCTTATCCTAGCTCTATTGTAGGTCACAGAACCCGAATAGATTCGACGTACGTATCGGTGAAAACTTTTGCCGTGCTAATTTCTGATCCATAATTATTCTTTTAAGAAAAGGTACCTTCCAGCCAGATTTCTTCTTTTTGAACGTCAAAATTTCACGTCTCATCGGCCCTTTAGAAAATGTCCAGTTCATTGCAAGCCGCAGGTCAATGTTACTTCAGTTTTTAACCGCATCCAACTTGCTTCAAAAAAAGGAGGACAGTAATGTAGATGTCAAACTCGTTACATGTGTAATGGACTAACAGGTGCGGCGGGGGAGGGGTTGGGAGGGGAGGGACGGAAGTTCAAGGAAGACAAATTGACAAGATGTGGCTAGTTGTTAAACGCAGCCATCAAAAATATTTACATTACTTACCATAACCTTGCATTGTATTTATGATTATACGCAAAATATACATCCATATTCTATCTTGCTGCCTCGTCATAGCTCACTTTCGCTTCGGTCAAAAGTCATTCATAACTTGACGCGTGGGACCCTGGGTTTCGTAACGCGTTATCGTGTGTAAGAATGTGCCATTTTATCGGCGTTTATTTTAGCCCTTTTCATAACGGAAGCTTCAGCCTTGATACTTAAGATATGGGCTCAACCGAATCTCCACTCCGCATTCAAATCTTTGAAGAGAATACTACGACAGTTCATGGTTTCTCTGCAGAGCTACGATATAACGAATGTTGTAACATTACCTTTAACATTTTGGGTCAGTAGCAAGGCAAAGGGATTAGAGTCTAGTGTTTCTAATTAGAAATTTTTAATGAAAAACACTAATCCCTTTGCCTTGTTACTGACCTGTAAATGTTAAAGGTAATATCATATGCCCAACTTTTGAAAAGAGTTACTGTAAGTCAATTGATCTTTGATTATGCCAGAAAAAAATGAAGTTTTCCTGAATTTTAGTTATTTAAAAAAAAAAAATGATTTATCGTTGCTCTGCAGAGATGTCACAAACTGTTGCAGTCTTCTCTCGCAGCGATGGGGACACAGAAACTGTAAAAATCCAAAACTTCTGAACGAACTATCCGATTTTCCTCAAACTTCACTGATGTGTTCAATTAACCCGTTCGATACTAAATTCTGAACCCCTCATAGACTTAATACACAGGCGACCAGGTTCCTGTATTGAACGGGTTAACATTGCTGCAATCACTTAATCACTTAAATCGCGCTGAAAGCAGATGCAACTTCTATTACGGAGTACTTTATTAACTACATAGCATGAAGTCAAGTTTAATAAACTTTTTAGAACTCAGTACTAGGGAGACTTGAAGTAGGAGGTAGGGGCTATGTGTTCATAATATGATTCGGGACTGATCAAAATATCATCAGCATGTTTTCTTTTTTCAATTGCTTTCCGAAGGTCTGTAGGTTGCTTTGCTCTCTTTCACACAACCATGTTTGATGGCCATGCATGCTACGACGTTGTTTATCACGTTGCATATTTACACAACGTTACGACGCAGAATTGGACAAATGTGGTGATCGATAACCAAAATATTTGTACATCCTCTAAGTGGCTGAATCCGCGACGCTTTTATGAACGTTTAGAAAGGGTAACGTCTCATAAAAATACACACTTGACCTCAACGATATGTCTTCCCTGTCATATAGTCTTGGGACGAAGACCTTGCTAGTGCAGCTCTGGCATGGGCTGCGCGCTGCACGTTGACGCATGGCATTCCAGAGAACTCCACGATATCGCGGTTTCTCGGCCAGAACATCTGGGCTGGTTACGTGCTGGCGGGGAACCGATCTCCAGATCTTCTCAGTCCTTTCATGGCTTGGATTAACGAAGACCGGTTTTACGACTACGACACCAATTCATGCGCAGAAGGACAAATTTGTGGTCACTACACGCAGGTGCGTAACGAATGGATAAGTGACATACTTTAAAGTACCTAGTGTACTACGCCATAGTATGTCATAGTTGGAAGTAAATTAAAGCAGCAACAGAATTCATAAAGAGTTCGAGTTGATCTTATCTTACAACGGTTCGCTCACTTCAGTCAATAGTCATCCTCTTGTGAGTCCGTGTATCAAAAAAAAAAATACAATCAAATAACAATATTACATATAAAGTAAAGCAAAAAAATAAAATCAAAACTAAATATACCGAATTTTACTACAGAAACAAACAACAAGTTACAAATTGAATCTGATGAAAATAAAAACAGAAGAAAAAATAAGCAAATATACGATCTTACATTTTATAGCAGTAAATTTCGACTATCTATTTTTATCTTTCAAAAAAGTTCACATTATCGAGTAGCGAATTTTATGGCGTACCATGACTTCGCTCACGTGTAAATTATTGTCGGAAAAATCAGCAGCAGCTCACGGTGTAATGAAAGCATAAAACACTAGTTTTGCTTTTTAACACTTGTCTTTTGTCTCTTAAATTTATCTATTACTTAATATTCACGCAGATCGTGTGGGCGTCGACCAATAAGGTTGGGTGTGGCAGAGCTCGCTGTTCCGTCGGCGATAACATTTTCTTCGATCGCTGGATCGTCGTCTGCAACTATTTGCCCGGGTGAGTAGAATATGAATCCAAGCTTATAAACAGAAAGCTAATGAATTCAAACCCTGCAATACAGAACGACAGAAGCGCTCATACACTGTACACAGGCACTATACACTCATGTCGTGCACACGGGGTCAACCCATGAGACCGACACCCATGAGTCATAATACATTCCACGAGTCATACAGCCCCCAAGTTCGACACTAGGCAAATAAAGCCCATGAGTTCGACAGGTGCAACACAGGGTTTAATGTGTCGGTCTCGTGGGCCTTGTTTGCTTAGTGTCGAACTCATGGGCTGTATGACTCGCGGGTGTCGGTCTCGATTACGTGCACCCGCGCGCACACACATTTAACCGGGTACGCCTATTGCGTTTCCCGTTTCGAAGTGTTATTCAACAGATTAACGATTTCATTGACAAACGAAGAATGCGCAAAAATGCACATGATACATAATGATTCCTGAATTAATGAATCATTATGTATCATGTGCATTTTTGCGCATTCTTACAGTTACGTAACTAAATTTATGTTGCTCGGGTGACGAGGAAACTTGCAAGCGCAATACAGGTGGCTATTTCGTTATGCTCTGATGTATTTTATTTGTTTCTCTCTCTTTTTGCTCTCTTTTCCTTTACGTCCCTTTCCTTCCTTTCATAGTTTTCGTTATTAGGTTGTTTAAGAAGACCAACATTCTCATCTATATAGGGACCTGTACATTACAAGCTCTGCTTTTTAGTAGGTCCCCCACATTTCATGTTTGTAAAATTGTCTTCTCTTGTATTCTTTGTAATTACGACAGTCTTATGTTCAATCGATTGTATCATGTTATTTGTGTTTGAGATGTGGAACAATAAAATCAAATCAAATCAAATCAAAATCACTCAATTGATTACACTTTCGACTAGTCCCAAAAGGGAGGTGAAATGGACTTTTCCGGAAATACCTGCTACCATAAGCAATTCTCGAGGCCATGATCTCTGATGCATATAATCAATGAGTATTATCTCCTGTAGTAGTGATCGTCATAATGATGATGTTCATGATGATGCTAATAATAATAATGATAATGATAATAATAATGATAATGATAATAATAACAATGATAATAATAATAATAACAGTTATTATTGTTATTATTACCATTATTATTATTACTATTATTATTATTATTATTATTATTATTATTATTAAATAGTTATGACAGGACGCAAATAACGACATATATTGGGTTTTTTAAATATATCATGACCAGCCCTTTGAAGCTGAATCGAGACCATAGACTCGATATCATTAGGACCTTGGTTCGATTCCCATGGTAACAGTGGTAGTGTTTTCAGGCAGGACACTTTTACTTCGTCGCTTAGTCCTTCGTAGGAACTGTCTTTCAACTCAATTTGACCCCCAATAATGCCACTAGAAACCGGAACTCTACTGGTGTCGCAGTGCAAGGTTTACGCAAGAAGTAAATCGGGAGATATGATAAAAAAAGGACATCGGCTCTTCATTACAATCAGGAAACAACTTGGTTAGTTCACGATGATGAAGACTTGATAAAGTGAGTGAGAGAAAACTATTCCACAAGATATGGCTGAGTTGGGAAGAAGCACAGACCTTTACAGGAAAAAAAAAAAAAGCTATGAAATAGGTGAGCACTTTGAAAACATTTCTGGTCTTTCGTTGCATACACGTTTGTGCACATGATCGTGGAAAGAAAGTCAAGTTTTACACTATATTGACGTCTGAAAAAAAAATGTCATCATACTTCAGTAAAGGAGTGTCAACATTCTTTGCGACGTAGTAATTTGTGTATAGTACGTGTTTGCAAATAAGCTAAACTTTTATTCTAGTTATACCAAGCAAATTATAGATCTAATCGCTAGTTACTCTTAAACGCAGTCACTAGGTTTTTGCTCTCTCAATCGTTGGTAAAATTGCTGAGACATAGGACCACCGTGATGTATGGGTATGAAGATCCATGGCATGGGTAAAGACTCTAGATTTTAAACCGGATGTCATCTGCTAAAGATCCGGTTGGCGCGTTCATTCTTCGACGAGGTGTTATGCCCCTGTCACATAGACATCCCGGATCACCCCGGACCACGCCGGATCTGATCCGGGGAGAGATCCGTGTTGACGCCGGGAGGCCAACACGGCAACTTTTGGAGGTCAAAAACATCCGGCGTCATCCGGGGATTGCCGTGTTGGCAGAGCAATCCGGGGTGGTCCGTGTGGCTGCCGTGTAGCTGCCGTGTTGATCCGTGTAGCTGCCGTGTTGATCCGTGTAGATGCCGTGTTTGTCCGTGTAGACGCCGCTCTCTGCCGGCCTTATCCGTGTAGCTGCCGTGTTGATACCGTGTGTACAGTCATACCAAAATCCCGGATGTCCCCGGATGTCCCCGGATGTCCCCGGATGTCCCCGGATCACCGTGTAAATCCTTGAGCATCCGTGTTTATATGTGACTGGGGCATTACGTTCTCGGTGTCTACTTTGACCCAAGTGTATAAATGGACGCCTGGCATTGGTGGGGTCCATGATAAATGGCAGAACCTTCTGTAAGAGCAGTGCCACGACTAGAACGGCCTTCCTGGGAATTGAGATTATAGTGCATATTTTTTTTTATATGATTGCTATTATTATTATTATCATTATTATTATCATCATCATTATCATTATCATTGTTGGTGTTGTTGTTTTATATCATCATGTCTTTATCATTTTGATGATGATAATGATTATAGCTGCTATCATTATTATTATCATCATCATTATCATTATCATTGTTGGTGTTGTTGTTTTATATCATCATGTCTTTATCATTTTGATGATGATAATGATTATAGCTGCTATCATTATTATTTACATTTCTATCATTATGATTTATTATTGTCACTCTTACCGCTACTACTCATTATTAAATACTGCCTCATTCTCTTCAAGGATATCATTCTGCACTTCTCAGTCTTGGGAAAAAAGTATTTGACATACACTGTATATATATATATATATATATATATATATATATATATATATACATATTTGTCAAACGATTGTGTAAACCGTAGTAGATAATAACAGCGATGACAGATATTAGTACTCCTATCTTCACACGCAGAGGCAATATTCGGGGAATGTTGCCCTACGTCAACGGGCCAAGCTGTACGCGGTGTGCCTCGGGGAACGGGGAATGCTTCGAGAATATGTGCCGTAAGTCGCTCGTTTTGTCATCAGAAGGATATTACTTGGTTTCAAGTATAAAAACCCTGCTGTTTAATAGTCCCTCTTTTTTTTCATTATCAGTGAAAATGTTGCACTGAAAAGCGTCACAGCTAGTGATAGGTGTCGTAGTCCTGGTTAGTTGTTTCCACGCTTGATTCAAAGGCAAAGTCCACCTTATTTCAGCGTTGACATTAACTCTCATAAACTGCATGTCTCCTGTAGTCAAAATGTTAACAGTCGATACATTACCCCCTGGGATTTTCGCTCTTTATCCAATAGTATCAATTGATTGTCCCGTGCATGTAGTACTAAACGGAACGAGACAAATAAGCAGAATGCGGAAGGCTTTCGGGTCTCGTCTGTCAATCAAAATAAAATATGAGGAGCGATCTATCCGTATCAGTCTGGGATCTGAAAAATGAACATCCCGTGGAGTTAATGCCCTCCTTTTAAAGGACGCCCTCTTTTTCATATAAGTGTCATCCCACCTTTTTTTTTAGGGGGGGGGGGACGTGGGGAAATCTTGGGAAAGAATTACAACACATGCGTTAAATACATGAAAAGTTTTGAAATATGGCCAAGAACAATTTTATTTACCAATAAAAAAAAACAACAACATGAATTTACCTTCAGACGACGAAACAACCTCCGAAGAAGTGGAACGTAACTTCACCCTTCTTTTCTTTTCTTTTTTTCAAATGTCAAGGGCCCACAGCCCTTTATGTACATGTGTAATAACAAAATTTTCTTCAGAAGGATTTATGTAGACGGTATTTATTTGTTTTGAGAGTTTTTGTTGTTTAACCATGTAAATTTAGCAATTTTCCTAAAAGACAGCTAGAGAGCCAATCTGAAATTTATGGGGAAATGGAAGGAAATCCTAATAACAGTTTCACGTCGCGTTGCCAAACTTGACTTAAATTTGATCGAGAAATTGGCACATGCATTGCCATTACCAGTTGACATTTCTACAGTAAGATTCGTTGGAAATCGGAAATGATAATATGGTTACAGAGTGTCACCGGCAGGGGTGGGTGAGGTAGAATATATACCGTTGAGACGAGACTGAATAGTGTTTGTAGTATGGAAACTCAAGTTTCAGTGATGGTACTTCTTTCATGATTCAAGGAATCCGATGTGTACAGTTCTATGATAATGTCTATTCGTCCCTGATTGGTTTCATCTTTAGACAATACATAGACATCTTCTGTACAATAATTGAGATCATTTACCATGCAAATATGGCATCATGGTGATGATGATGGTGATGATGATGTGTATCAGTATTTGGATCATTAATATCCTTTCCTAGAATTTTAATTATCATTATGATTATGACTATCAAGGGTATATGTGATACTTGTGTTGAGTTTTTTTTATATATCCCCATTTCTTGTCATTCGTAAGGAAGGGGGGGGGATTGAAATACATGTATTTTCTCCCACTTTATTCCCACTTTATTCCCACTTTATTTCCTATGTTATAGGAGCTGAGGCAACATTTGAACTATCATTTCCAACTTGGCCGTTAAAAACTTTCAAAAGTTTCAAATTCTTTTAGCAACTCCAATTCATAGTGCTGTCTTATGTGTATCTCCCCCCCCCCCCTTTTTTTTTGGCAAGAATATTACTGCAATGCTAGATTATTTTCATTAATCTAGGAAATATGTAAACAACCAGAGTTCATTATTTCAACTCAATTTCAAATGTGAAAAAGTGATAACGTTACATTCCTTTACATTTTCAGGACCGTGCGCCGACCATTCAGGACCATGTGGTGAGTGAAAACATGAGCCTACAACATTGTAGGTCCATGGTGAAAATAACTTATCATCCCATCTTTCTGATTTCATCTCAGAGTATAGTACTGTATATAGTTGTAGTCACAGAGTTAGCATGAAGTGGTGATTGCAGTGCTGAGCAAAATATTGTACTGTACTCCGGGGGTTGTGGTAGTATAACCATTGGTGATTCATTGGGCTTCTATAATTATCTTGTCAGATGGAAAATGAAAGCAAAGAAACAAATAAACAGACAGCGGCATGCAGCAGAAGCAGTAGTAGTAGTAGCAGTCAGTGGTAGTAGTAGCAGCAGCAGCGCCCTAGTAGAGGTAGTAGTAGTAGTAGTAGTAGTAGTAGTAGTAGTAGTAGTTGTAGTAGTAGAAGTAGTAGTAGTATAGTAGTGGTAGTAGTAGTAGTAGTAGTAGTAGTAGTAGTAGTAGTAGTAGTAGTTGTAGTAGTAGAAGTAGTAGTAGTATAGTAGTGGTAGTAGTAGTAGTACAGTAATTGCAGTAGTCGTTGTATAGCAGAAGGAGGAGTCTGGGTGGTAGTTATACTTCCATTTTCAATGGTATATACCAGCACTGTTTGTTTGTTTGTTTGTTTGTTTGTTTGTTTGTTTGTTTGTTTCTGCTGCTGCTGCTGCTACCACTGTGCGCTTAGAAACACCAGTATAAAGCGCCTTATAAATGCAATCATTTGCATTATTATTTATTATTGGTTTTTTTTTACTTAATCACTCGTATTTGTTAGAATATAAGTAATGGCATAAGTCTGACTTAAAACCATGTATGCAAGCATTTAATTTGTTGATTGAAATTCGTTTCTTCGTCATGAACTCAATCAATTTATACCCACAAGATCATTTGTAACTTCCATACTTCTGTTCTGTGGAAGGAAAATAGATTAATATAAATTTGATTGAAATGAAATGATAGGCGGTAGTGGGTTCATCTGACAGCGGTTATGTGATTAAACCCTCATGTCTGCACCATATTTTATAAAAGATGATGCTAAATTCAATCTACTCTTCGTATCTCGTTAATGTTTCAAGCGATGTTTGTATTTTTTTTTTTGCAATATAGAGGAAGAGTGAGTGAAATGAAATTAGTAATCTAAGCCTAATTCATAATGATATTAATACCACGCCATCATACGTCGAAGCTGCTTTTCAGGCTTGAAAACGTATTATACAACTATGCCCCACACGTTATATAAATGGTTTGGCTGAAGAACTTCCAGAAGCCAGCGAAGTGTGGAACTACATCATTGTAATACACCGTCTTCACCCATGCCATTCAACGTGTAATCAAAAGCATGTCCTATAGTTCGAAGCGATATAGTGAAAACAGCTTAGGTTTTGGGCAATGACAAAATAAATTTGTATTCTAGGGTTAACAGGATGCTGGTAAGCTTTCCCACATATGAATTTTATGCCTAACATTTTGTGACGGTTATCTGCTAAAAAGCAACCGCTGACTGTTGTTATAATAAAGAAGAAAGACAGAGAGAAAAAAAAAGGGGAGGGGTCAGGGGTAGGAAAAAACAACCCACACGTCAGGATGTATTGAAAGATGTTCCCGTTTTAGCTGGCGATCGTTTCACCAGGGCAAAACGCAAGGGGAGGCCAGCAAGCAAATCCCGTTTTCATTTCCCCCTTTTTTTTTCTTTCTCACACACCAGAATGTAGGTTGACATGTCAGAACTGTGGCACGCTGGATGCTCGGACCTGCACCTGCTCCTGCGCGAAGGGTTGGCATGGCAACGAATGTGAAAGTGAGTGGTGGCATGTCTTCAGTACAGAGAGAGAGAAAAAGGAGAAAACAGACCGAGTGCAGCGGCAGTGTGAATCGGAAAAACTTGTGAAATAGTTTGTCGTGCGTTGAGTTGATTTTCGATCCCTCGATCTGTCATCGTGGGCTAACCTTGAGTGACCTTGACTTTCGATTCGCACGATCTATTGTACAGGATCCCCGACTCCCCACCCCATCCCCCTTAACCCACTTCTCTCGTTCCCCAACCCTTCTCTCCGTGACAGCTTCCCGTTGTTAAATATTATATGGAAGAGCTCGCCATTCATTACTGGTACGATATAACAGGTGTGATGATTGCTCTATGCACACGATCAACACATAGAATACAATTCTTTTTCAATGATATTATTTATTTAAATTCCATAGCTTCCGAAGACAGTAATTTGATCTGGTTTGACTGTACAAAGTAACAAAATTGAATAATTTGGTCAACAATAAAGACATTCTCTGTTCTATATTTAATTATTCTAATATTTTTATGGAGAAGAAGAAATTTATGTGAAACTAATACTGTAATTGTAGCATACATAATACATACTTCCACACCCACCATTATCACACACAAACACATGCACACACACCACACGCAGTAATTCAGTTCCTGTACTACTACTAACTTGTTTGTCTTTCTGTGTGATCTCTCCCTCTCCCTCTCTACCCCACCCCCCCCCCCCCCCCCCACACACACTCTCTTTTTCTCTATCTATCTCTCTCCTCTGACAACTACGGCTTACAGTAGAATACCATCTATCATTCGCGGATTATTCTATTCCTGTCACTCAAGTAGACCCTAGTATCCTTTCTTTTGTAGATGAAAATATAACTGACAGTTACCCGTAAGTATTTACAGAATGATGTTCATCAAAAGCTTTTTTTTTGTATGGTACCAAAGTTTTTGATGGACATCATTGCTGCCAAAGCAAACAAACCAAAATAAGAAAAACAAAATTAAACTAAAACCTTCCAACGAAAAGAGAAAAGATACAAAACATGTTTTTCTTCTTGACTTCGTATTATGTATAATAGCTTCTGGAACTTTATTAAGGCGAGTCGGAATGCTCATTGTCACACTATAAAGGCGGTCGCACTGCAAGTATAGCCTCGCGTTCTGTTTTCATAATAGAGTGAGCTAATGGAAAGCCCTTGACTTTGCAACTGAAAAATCATCATTTGGATTAGCTTTTGTTCCCATGACTGTTGTAGCTGAAAGTATTTTTTTTTCTGTTTTTATAGCTTGTAGAGAACAAACCACATCCGTGCTTTAATGAGCTCGTCGACGTCGTTCAAGTATGAGGCCGTGAGCGACTGCGACTCCCACACAAGGACGGGATCGCGCAGAGCAAGGCATGCAGACACACACACACACACACACACACACACACACACACACACACACACACACACACACACACACACACACACACACACACATTCTCTCTCTCAAACAACAACAACAACAACAACAACAACAACAACAACAACAACAACAACAACAACAACAACAACAATAAAACAAATATCAACAAACGTGCCTACGTCATGTGAAACCCTTCCCTATCAACAGCTTCCGCCATCACCAAAATCACAAACGACGAAAAACAAAGTAGGGCTTACTTCTCAATTGGTCAGCTACAGATATGAAAACAATAATAATCGATATAAGAATATGGCTGTGTGAAACACATAACATGAAGCCGTTCCACTACGTTTCAGTAATTCAAAGAAGGATTATGATTTTGAATGCATAGCAACAACAAAAAAGGCTAGCCAGCCAAATTTAGGTTGGCTAAACCTCTAGATTTCTTTTTGGTAGTGGTTTATCTTTCCCCAACCTATGCAAATTTTCTGTATCAGTTTGCCAATGCATGTTTTTGAAAAAAGAATCGAATGCATTGGAGATTTATATGTATAGGCCTATAGACAATCTAGTTCCATCACGTCTAGTTTAAAGGGATGATACAGTATTGGTGGAGATGAGAATTGGGCTCAGTGGCGTATCTAGGGGGGGGCAAGGGGGGCACGTGCCCCGGGCGCCACTCCTTGGGGGCGCAAAAAACGAAGAAAAAAAACGAAAAAAAAAAAAAACGAAGAAGAAGAAGGAGAAAGAAAAGAAGAAGAAGAAGAAGAAACAAATCGCCCGGAAGGGGGGGGGGGGGGGGGAGGAGAATGGTGGGGTGGGGGGGGGGCAGAAAAACAAATCAAACAAGATAAAAACAAAATATGATGATGACGCGGACAAAATTACAATGTTTATTGTGTTCACACAAGAATTCCATGTTCTGTCAGCTGAAATACAAAAATTTTCGGCTCGCTCGCTGCGTTCGCTCGCCAAAATTTATATAAATAAAGAAGGTAAGAACAAAACGTGATGATGACGCGGACAAAATGACAATGTCTATTGTGTTCACACATGTCATTTTATATTTAGCAGGCAAAATGTTTCACGGAGCAGCGGCTGCAATTTCTTTCCTTCTGAAGCGATCGTCAATTGTATCAAAAGAAGGCGCCAACGGTTTCGAACATACGGGGGGGGGGGGGGGGGCGCAAAAAAAAATCAAGCAAGATAACAACAAAACGTAATGATGACGCGGAAATATGCAAATTTCGGCTCACTCGCTCGTACAATTTAGAGTATTTTTTTCAAGTCCACAGTTTGTTGGTATAAATCGTTATCTATATAAGGCCGTCACTAAATCTTGATTAGGATTGTAAGATTAAATAAGCAAAAAATGGCAAGAATTCAATGTTTTGTAAGCAGAAATACAAAAATTTTCGGCTCGCTCGCTGCGCTCGCTCGCCAAGATTTATCAAAAAAAGAGAAGAAGATGAGAACAAAACGTGACGATGACGCGCACAAAATGACAATGTCCATTGTGTTCACACATGTCATTTTATATTAAGCAGGAAAAATGTTACACGGAGCAGCGGCTGCAATTTCATTCGTTCTGAAGCGATCGCCGATTGGATCAAGAGAGGACGCCAACGGTTTCGAACATGGGGGGGGGGGGGGCGCAAAAAAAAAACCAATCAAAAAAGATAAGAACAAAACGTAATGATGACGCGGAAATATACAAATTTCGGCTCACTCGCTCGTACTAATTTAGAGTACTAGTATTATAAGTCCACAGTTTGTTGGTATAAATCGTTATCTATAAGGTCGTCACAATATCTTGATTAGAATGGTAAGATTTAATAAGCAAAAACTGACAAGAATTCCATGTTTTGTAAGCTGAAATACAAAAATTTTCGGCTTGCTCGCTGCACTCGCTCGCCAAAATTTATCCAAAAAAGAAAAAGAAAAAAGAGATATAAGAACAAAACGTGATGATGACGTGGAAATATACAAATTTCGGCTAACTCGCGCGTACTAATTTAGAGTACTTTTTAAATTCCTCATGCAGTTTGTTGGTATAAATCGTTATCTATAAGGCCGTCACTATATCTTGATTAGGATTGTAAGATTAAATAAGCAAAAGATGACAAGAATTCAATGTTTTGTAAGCTGAAATACAAAAAATTTTCGGCTCGCTCGCTGCGCTCGCTCGCCAAAATTTATCCAAAAAAGAAAAAGAAAAAAGAGATAAGAACAAAACGTGATGATGACGCGCACAAAATGACAATGTCTATTGTGTTCACACATGTCATTTTATATTAAGCAGGAAAAATGTTACACGGAGCAGCGGCTGCAATTTCATGCGTGTCTGAAGCGGTCGCCGATTGGATCAAGAGAGGACGCCAACGGTTTCGAACATGGGAGGGGGGGGGGCGCAAAAAAAACAAATCAAAAAAGATAAGAACAAAACGTAATGATGACGCGGAAATATACAAATTTTGGCTCACTCGCTCGTACTAATTTAGAGTACTAGTTTTATAAGTCCACAGTTTGTTGGTATAAATCGTTATCTATAAGGTCGTCACTATATCTTGATTAGAATTGTAAGATTTAATAAGCAAAAACTGACAAGAATTTCATGTTTTGTAAGCAGAAATACAAAAATTTTCGGCTCGCTCGCTGCACTCGCTCGCCAAAATTTATCAAAATTCATTACATTTAGATCACCCTCAAAGAACAAAACGTGATGATGACGTGGAAATATACAAATTTCGGCTAACTCGCGCGTACTAATTTAGAGTACTTTTTAAATTCCTCATGAATGCAGTTTGTTGGTATAAATCGTTATCTATAAGGCCGTCACTATATCTTGATAGGAATTGTAAGATTTGATTAGCAAAAAATGACAAGAATTCATTGTTTTCTAAGCTGAAATAACAAAATTTTCGGCTCGCTCGCTGCGCTCGCTCGCCAAAATTTATCAAAATTCATTACATTTAAATCACCCTCAAAAGAACCCTTTTAAGTGCTTGAAAAAGCATATCATGTGGACTTTGTTTAAAGTCCCTACCGGGATGGGGTTGGGGTTGAACACTTTTTCAAAAAATTAGGGGCGCAATTTTCGCGCTTGCCCCGGGCGCCGTTTTCCCTAGATACGCCACTGATTGGGCTTTTAACTTTTTGCCAGATACCAAGAAAACAATTATGATATAGTACAGAGCATACCATTTTAATAGGAATTCAAAGTGTATTTGATGAAAATCGGATTTGGAATGACTGAAACATCCAAAAATAAAGTAACACAAAGCGATCGTAATAAAGTGTGGGTCCCACACTTTACTAGAATCGCTCTTTTTTGGATATCTCAGCCATTTCAAAACCAATTTTCATCAAATAAATGTTGAATCCTCCTTAAAATTACATGCTCTTTCACATTTCATAAGAGATTTCTCCTTATCTCACTTATTAATGTTATAAACCTGAATCCCCACCTCAACCAGTACTGTACAGTCCCTTTAAACTTAGACAAGAATCTCGTGTGCTGCGCTGTTGCGGCGCTGATGTCTCATAATGTTCGTTGATACTCCTTGTCGTCAACGCGGGGAGGCAAAGAAGGCAAGCTTTCTCAACAGGTCCAATAAATCTCTAATAGAAAAAGAGGAGAGAAATCAAAATAGAACGAGACGATGTATACCCACAGCGTGTGTCAAAGATGATCAATTCAATTCGATTCAGTTTTCATTTTCCACTCATTGGGTGGAACACCCTCGTCAGCCAAAGGCTGGTTGTCGGATGGGTCCACACTGAAAGGTTAGAAATACAGAACACCACAATTACAAATATAATACCGGTATTGGAAAAGTGAAATACATGTATATGAACTAATTTTTAGATACGAAAGGAAAAGATTACAAACACGGTTTTGTCAAACAAACAAACAAACAAACAAACAAACAAACAAACAAACAAACAATCAAATACTGCATAGCGGGAGAAACATGGGCATGTAAGAGTAAGAGAATATCATTGGTATTACTGAAACTTAGCTGCATGTGCACTGATGAATGCGTCAAGGGTTGATACTCTATCGCATTGCGCATCACATTCAAACTTATTTCATCAAATCATCTTAAAAAAAAAACCCTGCATCTATTAATATAGAGAAATATTAGACGGAATATGCCTAGGTTATTATTCAAAGGAGAAGCACGTTTTTATACAGAACATCTCCTACTATGATATGTTTTCTATCTGCTTCCAATTTTCCCATCAAAATTTCAAGCTTTTCTTACACTGATATGGCCCTCTAAAAGGGAGAGAAAAACTGTTTCCTTGTGCCTGTGTGACATGGTCACGAGTTTTTTGAACTACTAAGTGATTTACGATGAACTTCGAAAAACCAGTATATTATCTGTGTCAGACTAAGGACCGCTGCGAAGGAAACAGTGTAAACGAGGTACCTGCCTGACTCATTATCATCGGAAACACTGCATGGTTGGTCCTATTCCAGATCTATGGGCATTTCCGAATGGCAAATCAGCTAAATTATGGGAATTACGGGCTCTGAGGTGTAGTGGTTAAGACTCCGGACTCTTGTACTTGAGACCCAGAGTTCGAGTCCCTCTCTATAGGTGCTTTCAACCTTGAACAACCCACAATGTTTCATTTGACCCAGTTGCTCTGATATGGGTTATTGACTTATATGCATGAGAAGTTTTGTTAGCAGGATCTTCTGGAAAAGCAGTGCTAACGCTAAAAAGGCTGCCCTCGGTTTTGCTATGAACTCTATCCGAGTTATGATTGAGATAAAAAGGACTTTAACCGACCAAGAGCAGAAAATGTCACTCAAGATAATTCATGCTATTTTGTGTTCATGTCTTGACTCCTGCTGCAGAGCCGTGCGTGGACACTCACGAATACTGCTGGAAAAGCCCCGGCTGGCCTGGTCCGTTCGTGTGCCCCATCTATAGCTACATTCCCCGTTACTGTCCGCTCATGTGTGGAGTTTGTGGTACGTCAAAATCATTCATCGTGTCTACTTCAAATCTTTTCTATTTATTTATTTTCTTTTTCTTTTTCTTTTTTTTTGGGGGGGGGGTGCAAGTGATTGTGACGTTACTCACGGTCACACCTTGGTACATCGTGGACATTGATCACAGGTATCGACATTATTAGAAACAACAAAGCGCAGGGCCACTACCACAAGGGACACCTTGCTATTCAGCATTGCTTTTATTTCAACCCCTCATTACCTTCTCTGTGTCACTTAGTCATGTCATTTTCTGTCAAGACTAACTAGTTGAGAGCATTCGACAGGAAATTTGTAAAATCATACTGTGACATTAATGGGATTACCCAAACGACATTAGAATATAATGAGACATTCAAACCTCTTATCTTTTCTGTTCTGTATTAAATTAGAGGCCGAGGATCCGGATTTTACGTGCGAATCCCCAACAACAGGTGAGTATGTTTGAAGTTACGACTCTTTAAAAGTCGATTACATCATAATCTAGTGGGAAAAAAAATATCGAAAACGGGTAGAGCAACGTACGTAGGCCTACTTGTACATTATCATACCTGTTATAGTTTCTGTAACATAGTCAGTTTGTCCGAAATTGATGCAAAATGTCAACACGCTTCACAATCGATATATGCACGAAAAATGTCGAGCTATAAACATATTGCAATTTTCCTGGACTCCATGCAGCTAAAACTTTCCATTGAAAGCAGGGCAAATATCTTTCAATCTCGTAAGGTCTGGGTTGCCGTTGTGACTAATTTATACAACGCTATATTGCTATGATTTGAACCATGGAGCTGCAATAATGTAACTTTATGTAGTTCCATGTTTGAACAATAAAATCATTTATGTGGGTGTGAAGGAAGGAGGGGATAGGTGGAATTGATACTAGGCTTTCCTTTCACAACAAGTTTAAGTAGCATCGCCAATAAAATGTCCGAGCACCTTGAATCACCATTAACGAAGACATTCAAATGTCGGATCTACAATATCATTTTAACGCCGGTAATGTCCAATAAGAGAATTGGTAAATTCAGTAATCATACTAACAGAAACACATTGCACGCTGTAATGACAGATTAGGCATGCACGATCACTCCGAGTTTGCCATAAGAAGAATTTGACTTTATCTCAAAACTATGTTGTGTAGGAGGTCTACTCGTCTGCTTCTAATAACATGGGAGGTCCCGTGATTTTCTATCACTGTGATATTTCAACAGATTTTACTGGATTGACAGATGTCATTACGATGACAGAAGCTACAGTTAGCGCTACATCTTCAGACATTGCCATGGCAACGACCACTGGAATAGATGCAACTTTGTCGCCCACGACAAGAGCAGGAAGCGCTCTGGGAGAATCTCCAGAAACTTTAACCACACATGATGGAGCACGTGGTGCTTCGAGCGGATATTCGAATCAAGAAGAGACAAGTGAAGACAGTGAATATACCCCGGGAAACATTCCCCACCCATCATCGCTGGAGGGCGCTCGAAGACAAATGCTGAACTCCACTGCCAAAGACGGTGCTCCCGAGAAACTCGATGAAGAACCTCGAGGCCTCATCACAGATGCTACAGATAATGGGATTCGACCTGAGTTTGGAACATCGGCACTCCCAAGAGGGGATGGTGGTACCGCATCCAGTGATATGACAGTAGATGGTTCGCCTACCTCAAAAACCGTTCAGTGGATGTCATCCAAGGTTTCAACAGTGTCCCCAGATGCAACGTCCTCGAGTAACACTTTACTGCCACATTCTCACACGAACTCTATAACTACCGCGCGTGGCAGCTCAACAAATAGTAAAAACATGGGTACGCATTTTGAAAATCGAGTCAGACCTACAATCATTCCAGAAGTTGAAACAGGTACACGAGATAGACCTGACACACGTAATATAGACATATCTACATCCACACAAACCCCGGAAAATGACAGTGAAACGACCCTCGGATATGATGTCTCTACGACCCAACATACTCCTTCCGACGTTGAGTCAAGTTCTGTGTCCATGTCATCCCACTCTATTACGTCATCGGGTTCAGATCCGCAGTCGACATTTTTAAAGGAGACAACGGACATTATCACAACACATTCTACTCCGCAGGGGGTCAGTTCATTTGAACACCCAATCGAAGGAACAACGCAGTACTCTAAAGATCAAGACAACGTTGAATATGTAATGAGCACCATTGTGACGCCATTAGCTGTTGCCCGGATGCCAGTCACGAGTAATTACAACGCACGACCGAACTCGGGCGCCAAAACCTATCTGACTCTACCATGGGAAAATGGGGTTAATCAGAATGCCCTTCCCAGAGAGCTTTGCGTTGATCATTTCACGGCGATGGAATCGGTTGGACAGACTCTCTTTCTTTTCCGGGTGAGACGCTTATACGTTTACACTTTCGACACTGTGATTCTCACGATCTCAAGATTCTCAAGATTTTTAGGGTTTAGGACTTTTTCTCCGGTCTAAAATGGCAAGCTGTCATTCAACATCATCAAACATTTTGTAGACTAATGTTTTCCTGTGGTATAGCAAAGTTAAATCATGCTTTAAGAGCCAATATACGGTGAAATCTTTTGATTCCCTCACAAAATTAATCTATGTGAACAGACATACGGGAAATCCAAGCAGAAAAGTAAAACCAAAAACAGATTTTTGTGTGTTTAAAGGTACAGGGATGTAGGCTTAGATATTTGTGTCCTCTTTAAGATATAGGAAGCTGAAAGAATTGCTCTTTTTCGACAAGGCTGCCCATGGCTAACTGGGTATATACTAAAGGTCCTACGGCAGTAAGTCATTACTAGTATCTGCAAATCAAATCTCGTAAATCGTCAATTCATTTAACATGGCGAAGTGCAGTGTTAATTAAGCCTCGGAAGCTCACGTACTGTCTCAATGAAAAAACAGTGCCAATGCGTCATTTCCGTCTTCATTCATTGCAGGGCCAGTATCTCTGGCGGGTGAACATTTCTGACCGGCAGAGGGCGGCGTCCACCCAGCGTGAAACTCTCCGGTCGTACTTCGGCGTCGAGTTGGAAGGTCAGAAGGTGACAGCGGCATTTTATCGCAGCGCCCTCGACGAATGGGTCCTGTTCACCTGTAAGGAGTTAAAAAGAAAATGCATAAGTACCTCTCAAGAACTTAAGATATGCAGTAGCATGAAATACAGTTTAACATATCTTATTACGTTAACCATTTAGTGTCTACTGAACCAGCAAATCGATAACAACTATTTGATTTTGTAAGTTGTTATTCTTTGGTAATCAGAGTCGTACTCAGTCTATGGTGGCAAATCCTGTATTTATTGAGAGGAACAATAAAATTATCCGATCATACGCTGCCTTATTTGAAATTTAGAGGTTCCAAAATCAACCGACCAAGTTGTAATTCTTCGCGTTGATTATCATACATAATAATGTAATCAAAACGCAATCGGGCAAATGCGTAACGTACGTTATGTGAACAACAACAACAACAACAACAACAACAACTTGTCTCACATAGTATAGGGCCTACATTTACTAATTACCATTCATTTTCTTGAGTGATATGCTGTAGCCACCACAGCAGCTAAGCGTGTGTTGTTTGCGAAATGTAATGTGCCCCCAGATCTCGACATGCACGTCATCAGGAATGTTACGAACGGTTCAGCTGGCGGAACTCATCATTGGCAGCGCGTCACGGAGACGGGAATTCCTCTTTTCGTAACTATCGATGCTGCCCTCTACGACGCCGAGCTCGACAAATCGTACCTCTTCACCGGTCGTTGGGTGTGGCGCTATGACAACAGGCGAGGTGTGATGGATGATGGGTATCCAAGAAGAAGCCATCGGGAGTTCTCTGGTTTGACGAGGCGTCGCCCCACATCAGCATTCTCCTACCTAGGTTTGCATAAGCACGAAGTTATCTTCTTTCTTTTCACATCATTCTCATCTTTCCTCTTCAAATTGTCATTTGCGATGGACTAATGTTATCTTTCGAAGAAAAAAACAACAACTAAGCAAACATGAATTGAACAGACAATTGCCTTTTTGAACGCACATTGTATAGGGATGAACTTAATTTCATGAATAGCAAGAGTGGACACAAATGTACTTAATGTTCTTCCATATTATGTGTGTTTTTTTTCTCTCTCTCTCTCTCTCTGAAGAGTCGAGTAGTATCCATTGACACATGAGGAGTTGATTACCTCAAAGAAAGAAACCGTCGCATGTGAGAAGTGTCCTTTCTTTCCCTAATGTAAAAAAGTGTCATGTTAAATCATTCTATGGATGGTACAATTAATTTGCTGATTTTTTTTCCAAAATTGCAGAGAACAGGATTATATACAAATATAGATGGATCCTCATTTCTGTTACACGCAGTTACGATTTACATGATTTCTGAAGAAAACATTGTATCATACAACGGACGGGTATATCGACAGGAACATACGTCTTTGAAATCACGCAATCATTTTCCGTTTATGCAGGCGACCATTTCGTTCTTTACGGATTGACGTACGTGCAGCTGGATTTACAAAGGAAGACAGCCTTGAAAGTAGGCCACGCCCATCAGAGATCCCCTCTATGTCACAGGGAACGCCTGGATGTGTGGTCGTAGCAGAGATGAACATACTTCGCTTACCTTCATGGGTAGTTGGTCATCGACGAGGGGACATTATTTCGCGACTGAAGATATACAAAATACCCGCGGAGGTTGGGACAAGTTTTGATGGAATTGCCCCGGCCTGGTCATTATGAAAGTCATCTATGCAAGTCATTCGGATCACTGCAGCTCTGTCCTATCTTTTCGTAGGAAACTGGATTGGGTGCATAAAGTCGCTTGGCATTTAGAGTTTTATCTTGCTTTCATGCCACTTTGTACTCGACGTCACTTATTCAATTCAATTTGATTTAATTCAATTCAATTCAAATTGATTTCCGATATCACATTTTTGTTTTCGATTCCATAGAAAAACACAAACAAAAAATGCAATACAACAATAAGAAAACATGCACATATGATACTATATTTTCAAAATCATTGTATCATTGGAAAAAGAGGCCCATGTAAAAGACAAGCTTGTAGAGATGCTGGCCACTTAACCCGTTGAGGACGAGTCCCGAGTATACTCGGGCAGGTGTCTATGGGAAATGCGTGTTGTAGCAAAATCAAACCGTCCTCAACGGGTTAATATCATATTGAACTTACAAAAGGAAAAAAAAAGAAGAGTACCAAGGCACACAAACGCTCGGGGAAAAAGAAAGATTGAGACAGAACAACAAGAGAAAATGGGAAGGGCACTAAGAAAGAAAAGGAAGGAAGGAAGAAAGGAAGGAAGGAAAGAAAGAAAGAAGAAAGGAGGAAAGGAAGGAATGAAGGAAAGAATTGCTTTAATTGTATTGGAGAGGAAGCAGCTAGGCGTCCGCAGCACGTGCAGAGGTACTGCCAGATACTCTCCACTGGCATGAGATTTTAAATACCTGAAGGAGAAAGTTTTCAAAGTGTGAAAAGTGGAATTTTTGTTGTAGTTGTTTGTTGCTTTTGTATCACAGGAACATGTGACAGGGGAATTAATGACATAATATATGATGGTATGAGGATTAGCTCTAGTGGTTTCTGATGTAATAGATGACGTCATTAGTTGTAGAGAATATGGAAAGCACAGAATAGATGTTTTCTTCTTTAAAGGACAAGTTCACCTTCATAAACATAAGGATTGAGAGAATGCAACAATATTAGAACACATCAGTGAAAGTTTGAGGAAAATTGGACAATCGATGCAAAAGTTATGAATTTTTAAAATTTTTGTGTTGGAACCGCTGGATGAGGAGACTACTACAGCTTGTGAGTCATATGCGTACAACAGTATAAAGAAAATGTAAAAGAAAATTCAACATATTTTCATTTTTTTTCGCATAATAAAAGAGCTCTTGACTTACCTCTTTCTAAAGGCAGGGGGAACAATATTGCCCATAACATTTGTCGGTAACGAGTCAGGGGAATGTGTACTTTTTTCAAAAGATGGAATTTTGTGAAATTCTCTTTATATTTTCCTTATATTGTTGTACGCAAGTTATTCATACACTGCAGTAGTCTTCTCATCCAGCGGTTGCTGCACAAAAATTTTAAAAATTCATAACTTTTGAACGGATTGTCTGATTTTCCTCAAACTTTCAATGATGTGTTCTACTAATATTGCTACATTCTCTCAATCCTTATGTTTATAAAGGTGAACTTGTCCTTTAATGGTGTTTTAAGAACATAGTGGTGTAGCTTAGCCAGAGCAGATCCTGAAAAGGAAAGAGTGTTTCTCATTCGTATCGCATGGCCTGCCATGCATTTGCGTTGTTGTAATATTCGAGAAATATATCACGACATTGTGAGCGTAGAACTATAACATAGGCCTACTAGATGAAACTAGCGGCAGTTATTTTTCAGGGGGCTGTGGAACGTTGTGTACGTGGATGGTGGGGGGAGGGGAGATGGTGGTGGAGTAATGGCCCCTGCTGATGGTGTACTATCAAGAGGAAGTTCCTTTCCTTGAGCTACTCCGGAGAATCCTGAGTCTAAGGGCTTTGGAGGTGTTCTTCTTTCTGATCTAAAACTAATAAAGTCGGAAGGGGAGGGGCAGCACCCCAAAACCCACACCCCCGTCTTACATCCCGTATATGTATGTTATGAAAGTGAAATAGGAAGAGTATGGAATAGACGATCTTGAGAGATGGACGTCCCAATATTTAATAAGAATGCGTCGTCTCAATGTCCAGAATGTCTGCTTCTCATCATGTAGATTTAACTTTAAGATTTGCAAAAAGCTGAATAAATCCCATCAAACTTTAAATTTCTATGTTGATCTCAGTGTTTGAAAGTGAATTGCTTCAAATGGTTCAGTGCTTATATGTCTAGCATGTCTAGACACCTGGTGTTACAAGCAATATGCATCAATAGGGCCTATTGTATACAAGATTGACGACTTGTATTGCATTGTGGACTTATTTATTGGCCATATTATGTAGCAGAAGGTGGAAATGATATTAAGAAAACCCCAAAGCTCCAAAAAGAAATAAAAGACGGGAAGATATTCCTCCCCATTTGTACACACCAGTCACGTCTAATGAATTGCTATATTTACACATGTTTCCCTTATGATCTTATATGTATATGTATGAAAGACGCACGTGTATATGCGTTGTATCTAATTCATTAATGAAATTATGCAATGTTGCTATCGAGATTCAAAATACAAGTAGTATCTGTAATAGCGATTTTTCAGCCACTAAGTTTTTTTTTTCTAATAGCAGTGATTAATAATGGCACCATATTAACACCGTTTTGACCCCAAGAAAAAAAAATATGAAAAATTTGAACAGTTTTGCTTGATTTTGTATAAATACGTGTATTTCAAATCAAAATGATTAAACTGAATCAAAAGAGAGCAAAGAATTAAGTGGCAAGCACACCAAATCATGCACGATTCTCTGCAAAGCATACTACTATGCCACCCCGACAACTATACGTGTAGGTCCATGGACGTTTACGGTCATTGGTGGTATGTCTATGCAAGAAGTTATCAGATAACTCCTTGGTCTAGATGTATGTACTAGTAGTTTGCGTCTTCGTTACGACATGTCAGAATTAAGCACTTGCCTTGTTTGCAGTGGTAAAAGCATTTTAAAAGGGGTTAATAAACCGAAATGTGAAACGAAGATGACAGGTTGGGAGGGAGAGACATTGCTAGATGAAGAGAAGAGTGAGAGAAAATTACGCAAAGAGGGGGAGCAGAGCTACCAAGTCTCACGCATTCTGAGTGAGACTCAAGCATTTAGGGGACGTCTCACGATCTCATGCATGGCACCCATTTTTCTCACGCATCGGGCGAAGTCTGCAATTCGGGCCTATAATAAGGAGCGTAGCTCAAAGGATTAAAGTGATAGTTACAAATTGAAGGTGTATTTTCCTATTGTCTTTCAAAATAAGTGAAAAATAGTCACTTAAGTATGCACCTGACTGCACCATTAAGAGATAAAAATTGAAAAAAGCTCCCTACCGTGGGAGGCCACGGGGGGGGGGGGGAACCCTCCCACACCCTCGCTCGCGCGCACATTGCTCGCCAAGATGCCGAGTCATGAAAATCTCACTCACAAAAAAAAAAAAAAAATTGAACTTGGCATCCCTGGGGGAGAGGGGGGGGGGGGGGGGTATTGAGGGAGAGAAGAAATGAGAGCGTGGCATAATGACAACTCATTATGCCAATGACGAAAACCGGCTCTCATAACACGCATTTTTCTCGGAACTATCGATCGCGATTTGATAAAACTCGGTGAAACAAGGGGCAGAACCAGACAGGGACATAATCTCGCTGCTAATCGTAGCATTTTTTATTCGACTTGAAACTGCTGATGTTCTCCAGTGTTTTCTGGAGATAGAAGAACATATGTTTGACAACGTCCAGCTTGGTAACTGTGATGGACTCAAGCATGGTAAGTTAGTTTTGTTAATAACCTTTGATTGCAGTCGTGGTGGTTGTGTTGTATCTAATTTAGCTCTTAGTATATCGGAGAGCAGATTGATGTAATATGAATACGAGTTCATTACATTGAACTCAGCGTGAAGTTGGACCAGGGAGGTGGAAGAGCTGTTCGCCACCTCCCTGGTTGGACAGAGCTTGTGAATTGTATAAAGCAGCACAAGAGTGTCTTGCGCGTCAAATTATTAGAAAAACCGCCGCTTTGCGACATTTAAGATTATATTGCTAAAGCGTGCAGTTTGAAAGAGCTTGTATCACGTATAAAGTAGCACAAAGTCCTGCACGTCTTAGTAAAACCCTGCTTTGCGACATATTCGTAGTTTGGAATTGATATTATCTTGCAGGTAATTACAAATTCCTGGTGTATCATAAAGAATACATCTTTGTCTATTGAGGTTTTAGCTGAGAATTGTCAATATTTCAAAATGAAAATCAATGCCTTGAGATATCATAATTGAAATATAAACAGATATTTTTACTCCGCAACACTTTCGCTGTCTCATTCCAAGTACGAGATGGCAATAGAGTCACGAGAGGTACATTTTGTCTATCCATCGGGAAGAAAGCTAGGCTTTTAACAATAAATGGTTTCATGAACATGAACGTGTGCTTCCACACCATGCATATCTCTTACCATTGTAAATTAGGTAAAAAGAATGGTAGCCCTTTCATCAAAACCGGACTGAATTGAAATGTTCAGAATTTTCAAACACACACACACACACACACACACACACGTACATTTTTTGTTCATTTTTTATTTTTTCAATGAGATCGTGACCATCGTGATAGCAACAAAGTATTATGCAAACAGATGTGGGAAGATTTCATGGCTTTACAAGTCTCAACATGGAACTACAACTCACAGCTGGAGCTGCATGGTCTCACACTGACCAACACAATAAACTTCAAAAATCATATTATTTAAAGGGATCGTTAAGTTTTGGTTGAAACCTAATTTCAGGTTTCTTACATTTTTTGATGAGATCAATGAGAAACCTCTTATGAAATAAGAAAGAGCATGTAATTCCATGAAGAATTAAACGTTTATTTGATGAAAATAGGTTTTTGAAATGGCTGAGATATCCAAAACAGAGCGATTCTAATAAAGTGTGGGACCCACCTTTTATTACGATCGCTTTGTTTTACTTTGTTTTTGGATGTTTCAGTCGTTCTAAACCCGATTTTGAATTCCTCTTTAAATGGTATGCTCTGTACTATTTCATATGTGCTTTCTTGGTATCTCACAAAAAAAAAAAATAAAAGAGCAATTCTCATCTCCACCAATACTGAACCATCCCTTTAAACAAAAGAGTATGACGTCATTATTACAGTGGAAAATGTTATGTTTTCGTCCGTGAACATGATCAATGATACAAGTATCATTAGGAATGATTGAGAGAAGCACTTCAATATTAGACATCAGATATGATACGCAACTTACATAATTAAACTATCAAACTAAACAAAACTTTAACACATGTAGTTTTCAAATTCATGAAATTCTTCCGTCGACGTAAGCATTGAATTGATCAGTGTTTTAGTAGAAACCATGATCAAAAATCATGGGCGTACATACTCGAGCAGGATTCTAACGTACGACCTCCTGATCTCCGGACAGGCGTCATCTCCACTAGCAATGACTAGACCACCGATTTCTCGCAACAGCAAGTGTTGATTCTAATCCTTGTAGCATGCAGCGGGTACTGCGTAATTATTCAAATTCATGAAATTCTTCTGTCGAGATGTTTTCATTGCAACTGATTGACATATACATGTAATCGCCCTACATTGATCAATTCAGTGCTTATTCACGTCGATGTAGGGCAATTTGACAATCAGTTGCAACATGTCGTTTTATAAAGTCGGTTTGAAGAAATTGATTGTCGGTGACACCTAGAAACAACAAAGAAAGCTGAATACCCAAAAAGGAACCATACAAAATTAATTGCATGGGGAAAGAAGATGAGCTGGCTGATTTCGGCCCTGCTGTGACAGCAGCGGTTGCAATATTGCATGGCATATACGTGGCAATAGATTAGCTACAAAGCATATAGCGACGCTGGTACGTGTATTATGTTATTCTTGGTAATCAAGGGACATATTGTTCGCCAATTCCAACATTCCATCTTCAGGTCCTATGACCATTTGTACCGCGGAATATCAGATCCAGAGTCAAGAATTGAATTTCATTTCTAATTGTTGTTGATATTTAAATTCGTATGAGGTGGCTGATATCACAACAGCCCGTTAGGGCTTCTTAATCAGGAAAGCTCGGTACTAAAATATACTGGAAACAGGAATTCTTATGAATAGGTAATTCAATTCACAGTCAAACTCACCAACGCTCTGAAGCAGAGCAACCGAAGGTGAAATTAACAAATTCACTTTGTTAAAAAGATCAACAAATATGGCATTAAATAAAAACAGACAAATCAATATGTGCTATACACAGAAACCTAATTTAAATGAAGTATCTCGTCGCTTCATTCTTATTCTTCATTTTGCTTTATTTGCTTTGTTATGTTCTTTTCAATTCGCTTTTTTTAATTATACTGAAATGGTGCTCTAAGCGCATTTTCAATCACGAAAATTCAATTATCTAAAAGATCATGTTGACCAACCACGACCATTATCCCGAGGGTTGCAGTGTAATCACTTGATTGAATATTCCGATAAACCGGAAATTGATGAATCGACCAAGATGGGTTTTTTTTTTTCTCGAAAGTGAATGCCACAGAAGATTATCGACGAATTGCAGGCACACCAGATAGCCAGACAACTTTAAATTTTAAGTGAATTTATCATGTCAATGCACCCACGTACAAAATGTCTAATGATATCAGTTTTTAATAACCCGCGGACAATAGCGAGACACAGTGTTTCTAGGGTTTGATAGACAGTGATTGACTTCATTCTCTGGAGGTCAGGTGCACTATTCGTCTGTTCACATATCTTTCAGTTTTAGGTTTGTTTGTTTGTTTGTTTGTTTGTTTGAGGTCTTTCCCAATATTTCCTTTCCATACTCATGTTGTGAAACGAAAACACCACCTAAGAGAAAGTTGCATGAATGTGGTTTTATGATAATTCCAAGCAAGCCTCTAAGCTGTAAAGAAAACCTTAAAGAATTGATCTTTTTGTCACTGCATTTTAACATTTCTTTGATCATTGTGATAAAGAGGATCTGATAATCACGGTAGGTTGAAGCATTGACCAATCCAAGACCACACGAACGTACCAGGAGAGAGCGAGAGAGAGAGAGAGAGAGAGGGGGGGGGGAGGAGAGAAGTAGAGAAATACCAAAGAGTTAGTCTCTTATAGAAATGTTTATCACTGCTGTTTGATGGGTGACGCCCATTACGTTTACTCGTAATTGGCAAGTAAATCCTTTCATATAAGTACAAGGACCTTCGATCATTTTGCAATCGTACAGTTTAGCATGCCATATATTATATCCCCCGTTGTTGTAACTTATGCGTCACTATGCATACTTTATAAGGGAAAGGGGCGTACTACTAGTTATGGTGTAATTGAAAACTCAATGCACTGCAAATCCATCAAATTACAATGTATATCTAAATTATTTCTTATCACGTGATTATATAATGCGTTATGCGATTATGCAGTTAATCATTGTCATAACTGAAGGGGGCTGGGGAGGAATCGGACGAGTAAGACTGAGTGTAGAATAGAATTGGACGTATTTTCTATCATATTGTTTTAATTTGTATTCAATCTGGTGTTTCTACTTCGGGCTTCCTCACGTTTAAGTTCTGAGGCTTTTCAGCCTTTCCATGATTTATACCTGTAACGTTTTACATTGATGTGAGATTAGATGTTTAAAATATTGATTGTCGGATGAGGTTGCGTTCGCAAATTGTATATTCGCCTGCATTCTGCTGTATAGCTTTGACGTTATTGAGAAGAAGTTGAAAAAGAATGAATAAATAATTTAAGCAATACAAAGACGAACATATATCTAATAGGTGGTCTTTTGAAATTATTTGATTTCTCCTCGAAAAGTTCGTTCTGTTGCTGGCTATTCTTGGAGCTTCGTCGCAGTTATTTGGTGAGTGCACACCCAAGTGTTCTGATTTGCCTAAGGTTTCACTTTGATTTTACAGTAATTTTTGTTTATTTGTTTCTTTTAAATGTTTAGATCAGTGTGGCTAGAGAAGTGACGTCATAACCTAAATGAACAAAGGACAAAGGTCTCTCCCTCCATCTCTCCCTGTGTAGGTCTGTTTGGAGATTAACTGTGATTGTGAAAAAGATTCGTCTTATGTGACAAACACAACAATGAAATACTGTATAGTGGCACTTTATGAAAACTGCAACATAAAATCATAATCTAAAGTTTACGAGTTGCCCCTATTTTAATAATGCCGATGTCAATTATAACAACACTTTCCGTAGATTTCAATATATTCTCTTTGATGCATTGATACATTCCTGTTTGAATCGTTCTGAATGTTTTCATGTTTTGTTTGATAAATGAATTCTCAGAGCATCTCTCCAACAATCGAAGGCACCCTGAACGCAGTCGCTCAAAAGATGATTAAGAAGTTTTCTTTGCCTACCGGTCTGTAAATATGTTATGTTGAGACGTATAAGAGACGTCTGTAAATCTGTCACGTTCAATCATGAGGAGACGTCTCTAAATTTGTTACGTTCAGGCATATAGGAAACGAAAACAGTAGCTGATTCTAATATGAGAAAGTAGGCCTCCACGATGAACAATAGAAATCATAGAAAGCTATCAACACATTCGCGATCTAAATGGTATATTTCACAACGCCACCGTCATATTTTTTTACATTCAGCATAATTCATATTCACTCTCATTTCAATTTTAACTCCTCTTATTTTTCGTCGTCAGCACTGCCAGTATCTTCAAGTGCCGACAAACTGTGTGCAAAGCACATCGGTGCGTCTCATTGTCGGAACGTCAGACTTCTAGACGGTCGCGAAATACGATTTCAACCTGAATACGTGACTCCAAGTCAAGCTCCTGCTCTAATGGCGTCAACGCCAGTAGTGACACGGCGACATCAAATTGTGTGCGCGTGCATGCCGTTACTTGGTAATCAGTGGCCAACGGCAGTTTTTAATTCCCTCATAGACAAAGGCAAGGCAGTTGTGAAGATTAATGGTAATGGTTTCATGAATCGGTGGTCCTAAAAATTACTGTTGAATTCGCAAAGCAAAACAGGGAAAGCCCATGAAAATTGTAGAGGGTTGCAGGCAAGAAGTAATGGTAACAGAATATAAGAGTTGGTACACTGAAAGGCATTCTGTAAGCTTTTGAGAACATTACACAAAAAGGTATAAAAAGGATAAGATTTCTCAGCAGAAAAAACAACAACAAACGATTCCATGTTTCATAAGGTGTAGGAGTAAAGAGTGTCAAAGGGGAGACTTAGAGAATTTATATGCTACGGGTCAAGGGTCAAGGGTACAATATTACTAGTAGCAATGTCAACTTAGTACAATGTAATAACACTGGCGAAAAAGAGATAGGAAATGTGAGCAGAAGCAATTACACCCGCGATGCTCTTTTGCCTTTCTTCTTAGATGTTTTACTTTTGCTAATTTGTCTTTCTCATACTTTTCATGCATTACTATCATTATTGCAGTCGACGACCTATTAGCCAATTCCACGAATGCTCTTTCAAAATCATTTCACTACACTGCAACGAATGTACGGACATCGGCCACTTATTCATCGATTGGAAGAACTTCGTTAGAGGCAAATGTCGTCTCATCCACAGCGACAGAACTTTCAGCAGCTCTCTCCTCAATGGGCCAAGGAACTTTGGCTCAAACTTATCCAACAACTGGCACTGGTGCTGGCGCCGAGGATCAAGACACCACCGCCGTAACAGTAACTGGTGTACGTCAAACAACAGATGGAAGGGTGTCTGCTAGCAGTAACTCGCCTCATTCAACGGCGGTACAGCTCGTACAGCAACAAAGTACAAGCTTAAATGCGTTGACTTCGCAGGTGACGCCACAGCAACCCACAACAAATAACTTCGCGGCAGGCCCTACTCCTACAATCGCACGTGGGACTACAGAGCTACCGGTGAGTTCATTACCATCCGGGTTATTGACAAGCGACTCGTCCAAGAGCACAACGACCTATGAAACGATTGAGTCATCAGTGGCGTTAGGTCAGCAATCAACAAAGCAACAATCGACAACAGGATCATCTACAACTTCCACCACACATTCTGAGACCTCAGCAACTACTCTATCAACCCCATCAATAACCGTCACAGGGAGCTGTAAGTATATTCCTTAAACCCTTTTCCTATTCATTATTATTATTGTTATCATAACTATTATCATTATTTTCATTATTCATTCAACCAGGTAAAGTGCATGGGATACATAATATTTGCAAGAACGTTATTAGATACGATAGGAAACCAGCCAAGTCAAGTAAATGATTAGTACATGTCCAAATATCGATGAGTTATTATTGTTTTGTTCTTCTACACCTAAAACCTAAACATAAAACTACAAAGGCATTAAAGGTTTTGGATATATGCATTTTTTTTTTTTCAATTTCAAAGGGTGGTGCCCCTAACATTTTCAATCTCTCGGTGCAATAACAATGTCTATACGACATTCCTGGAAAAATATGGTTAGGAGAAACATCTTTCCTCGGTACATGGGTTTCCTACACAATATAAAAATATGTTGACTTTCTGTGGTGGAGAAATCAATGATATCGTTGACCTATCTTGACCTATTTTGTTGTTGTTGTTGTTGCTGTTGTTGTTTCTGTTGCTCTGACTTCTAGCGAAACATTTGAAAAAAAATCCTGCAATGCTAGGGTTTGGAGCATGAAAGATCCGAGTAAAACAAAGTGTATTCGTTTGTTTAAAGCAACTCCCAAATTATAACTCAATATCTTTGTTCGATTGAATGTGGTATTCTTGTCTTGGAATAGGAATGCAGAAATCAAATCAAATCAGATCAGAGTATATGTATATATATATATATATATATATATATATATATATATATTTGTATAGTGTTTATATATAATATATATAGTGAAAACTTTGAGCAAAAAAAATGAGTTTCAATCGGTTTTTACTACTTATCACTTGTTTCTGGTCAGATTTCCCTTTCTTTGTTTCAATTAAACTTTTTCATTAAAACTGAAGTAAGAGCCGTACACAATATTCGGTCCTGTTCTGTGTTTGCAGCTGTGTGTCCCGATGGATGGCTCGCTGGGACAAACAAATGCTACAAGAACCTCAACCAACACACTGATTGGACACGGGCCAGGACGTGGTGTTCCTCGCTGGCTAAGGTCGCGGTAGGAAGTGGAGAACGCTATCCATCTTTGGTTGCCTTTGAGAGCGATGAGGAGTTGGAGGACTTCCGGGCGCTCTTTTCGTCTGTAACGAAATTTTGGCTAAACTGTAATGACATTGCCGTAGAGGGCACTTGGATATGCGAGATTGACCGGAACGGTACCACAACCGAGTTCCGAGGTAAACTAGATCATCCTGTCTTTTGTTAGAGTGGTGTATGGGTGTGTGTGTGTGTGTGTGGGGGGGGGGGGTTGAAGGGGGCTGACATCGTAATAAAGTTTGAGCTGCAGATACTACATGAAAAATATCGCTGCTCAAAACGTTGCAACATCATATTTGTTTATGCTTTTATGTAAATAAATGATTATAATATATGCTTATACTTTTTATTTATAAGTAGACGAAAGCACTTCCACCGACCAAAAATAAAAGTACAAAACGCACGTAGTATAGCGTAATTTCAATCGCTATGACACAAATACACACACAAAAAAAAAACACTTTTTTGTATGTCTTGTTTGTTGGAAAGTTTTGGTGGGCACGTTAACTTATAAGGACCCTGTTTATGCACAAAAGGGGCCCTTTTTTAAAGCGTTTACCAAACTCCTTCCTAAAATTACGTGTCCATGGGCAAAGAACATTTTTATAAGTAAAATAAAATCACTTTTACGAAACAAACCACCTGAAATGATAAGTTTTCATTTTACTCAGAAAGGAAACACATAATTAAAGGCATGTTAAACCAAGATACAAGGGATACTTTTTGTATATTAATGTAAACTTTATTCTATGATTTTTATGATGACGCTGATAATGATGATAAAGACAGAATTGAATTGAATTGAATTGAATTGAATTGAATGAAATTGAATCGAATTGAATTGAATGAAATTGAATTGAACTGACTTGAATCGAATTCTGGTTTTCTTGAAATTATTGCGATATTTTAGAAAAGTGTCGTATCGTGGCATAAGATGTGAGCTTTCTTGGAATGATTTACCAACTTTGCGCCTTCTCAATGACATTGAAAAGGTGGGGACGTCACATTGTGACTTCCCCAGCCAATGGCAAATAAAGGAATATATAGATCTACATGATAAAGCCCCTTCTATAAAAAAGAAAAAAAAAGAAGAGAGAAATGATTTTGGCTAACCAGAGAAAGGGATCCTAGCATCCTGGAATATCAAAACATTAATCAGATTAATCAGAAATATCATGTTTTATTCTAACTCCTGATAATATCTTGATGATATAAATTCCATACGTATATATTGTCTTAAAATTTTCATTCTCAATTTGTCCGTAAGCGGGATCATTCAAGAACAGAGTTATTCACAAATGATGTGTCTTAAGTACAAGCTATCCCGTCATTAACAAAGTGTTTCAATTTATCATCATTCATCGTTTGCTGATTATCGAATGGTTATTCTTTAAGGCGTTTTATCTTTTAAATGATTGATGTGATGATAACATTAAACAAGCAAACAAAGAAAAATCTTCATTTATTTATTTATTTTTTTTTTGCCGGAAATGGGTCCAAATCTTTATCTGAATATTATTTGCTGGATGCTGCAGGTTGGAGAGAATTTCGATTCTACCCCTTGATACATTCGTCTTTTTGTCGACACCATTCTTAACATAGTTGACAATTCTTTTAAGAATAGTGACTAAAATGTGAGTAATGCGCATTATCAACAGAAAGAATGTTTCTTCTTTCAATGCATATCCGCTTTATATTAGGGAGCTTTAGATTTGCTGCGCGGACGTTTGAGACGACGCTTGAGCTGGACGTTCTCCTCTTCCCTGCATCGTGCTGAAAAGTAGCTTTAGATTACGCTGAGACGCAACGTATAAAAAATAAATGGCGCCCCATAGTTAGTATGATCGGTGCATCAAGTAGCTCTCTACGTCGTGAACTGAGCGGACGTAAAAATAGCCCAGGACGCAAAAATAGCCCAGGACGCGTAGTGAAAAACTCAGGCGTGCGTCTGATAAGCTATTTTGCGCATGCTCAAACCAGGTCCCCCCCCCCCCCCCCCCCATCTGAACGTCCCCGTCGCGAAAATCTAAAGCTCCCTATTACTAGAAAACTGCGTATCCTCTATCCTAGAGACCTGGGGGCGTTTCATCAACGAGTTCGTCGGAGATTTTCCCCGACAAATTTGCTATCAGCCAATCAGACGCAAGGATTTCAGTAGCTTTTAACAGTTGTCAGTGTAAATCACTGACAAAAAGTTTCATGAAACGGTCCCCTGGTTACAGTGTCTGTCTTTGTGTGCGGTTGTGTGCATATAATTTTATTCTATATCTCCCGCATATCGTTTCATCGTTTCATTGTTTCATTTGCCCATTAGTTACTGCTCATGAGGGGACTGCATTCTACAAGCCAGGCTTTTCAGCAGTTCCCTCCATTTCTGACAACTTTTCCTTAATAAAATTCAGTTACAATTTGCCTATCATGATTGCATTCTCTTAAACTATTCTTTACTATTCTTTAGTATAGAAATGAGCTGCATTGATTTCGTGTATGCATATGTATGAAAATCAAATTGTAATTTGTACTTTTGTTGGAAATGAAATGTTTTTGACACTGCAATATAGTGCCGACAATTTCCTTTGATATGGTGAATATATATATATATATATATATATATATATATATATATATATATTCTTTTTTTTTTTTGGGGGGGGGGGGGGATAATTTTTTCGGCGAGACTCTACTCTGATTTCCTAGTCATTTTCTCCTTGTTTATTGAGTACTAGATTCACCCATCTATTATCTACCCTACAGCGGCTTATATTATATTCTTGTATTTCATTTATTACTGCATGATGAAATCTTTTCATGTTGATTCGGGTTTTTTTTTCCTTTGTCCAGCTTGGGGCAACGGAGAGCCGAGCAACAGCGGCGATGAAGACTGCGGTCACTTGACACCCAACGGATTGTATAATGACTTACCCTGCTCCCGGACGAGCGCAACAGTATGTCAATTTAGTACATTGTGACGCATTCTCCAGTTCACAATTTAAAGGCATAGTTTACCATTGCAGATAAAACAAAAACCCAGCATTAATGCTTTAAAGGGATGGTACAGTATTGGTGGAGATGAGAATTGGGCTTTTAACTTTTTGCGAGATACCAAGAAAACACTTCTGATGTAGTACAGAGCATACCATTTTAAGAGGAATTCAAGGTTTATTTGATGAAAATCCGGTTTGGAATGACTGAAACATCCAAAAACAAAGTAAAACAAAGCGATCGTAATAAAGTGTGGGTCCCACACTTTATTAGAATCGCACTTTTTTGGATATCTCAGCCATTTCAAAACCAATTTTGATCAAATAAACGTTGAATTCCTCATAGAATTACATGCTCTTTCATATTTCATAAGAGGTTTCGCATTATCTCACCAAAAACTGTTAGAAACCTGAGATTAGGTCTCAACCAAAACTGTACGATCCCTTTAAGATAGTTCTAAAATGTGAGGTAGGGATAGAAACAACCACTGTAAAAATTTGAATCCGTATTAATGTTAAGTATTGTTAGATACACAAAATGTGAACAATAGTTATAATAAAAATGTTTCCAGACCAAACCGTCTACAGTTATGGTTTTTAAAGAAAAATACTGATATCTCCTTATATTTTAGGCTTTATTGCGAAAAAAAATATATAAATATGGTAGGATGTTTTGTGATACAACAGAATGCACATATGCATCAAATGTGATATCTTGAATTTCTATGTGTTTTTTTTTTAAATCACTGCTCCCAAAGGTAAACTGGACCTTTAAAGTCGCTTGCAACAAACATGACAAAGGAATAGAATGCTTCCGCATCGCCTCAAATGCTGGAAGGGTGCCAGAAGCACTTTTGCTTTCTGGTTATCCGTCCGTCCGTCCCATATCGTGTTGATACAAAGCCAGAAATCTGTTGAGTGGATCTTCTATACTCACCTTATGATGCGATGAATCCAGTGTTGTGGGCTATTTCCCTCTCGATGAAAGCCCACAGCTCGCTGAATTTTGGCTATTTTTTTTTCCGGTTAGTTTTTGTCTGTGGGTAAGAACTCTGATTATATTGATGATGATGATGATGATGATGATGATGATGATGATGATGATAATAATAATAATAATAATAATAATCTTAATAATGATAATGATAATGATAATGATAATAATAATGATAATGATAATGAGAAGAAGAATGATACTGCTACTACTACTAATAATAATAATATTAAGTATGATAATAATAATAACAGTAATGGTAATGATAATAATAATAAAACAATAAAATTTTAAAAATCTATTAATAGCCCATTTAAAATTTATTTTGATGAAGGATATATCGAGTTCTTGGAATTTGGTGGGTTTAATGTCACTTTTGTTTAATGAGTTTTAGTTCGGAGCGCAATGGTTACCATGTTGGTGATTTTGTATCAGCATTGTTAGTACTGAGAGAGAGAGAGAGAGAGAGAGAGAGAGAGAGAGAGAGGGAGGGAGAGAGGGTGGGGGAGAAGGGAGAGAGAGCCGGGGAAAACCCATCCCTGATAAGTGTTCCATAGAGATGAGACTTAATATGATGATATTTTTTTTCCAAAATACGGTGCGAGTCTCGGAAATTAGTGGTAATTGGGCATGAGTATAATAATGCCCTAGTCACATATAAACACGGATGCTCAAGGATCTACACGGTGATCCTCCGGGGAGATCCGGGGAGATCCGGGATACTTTTGACCACGATTGACCGCGTTGGTATGACTGTACACCCTGTATCAACACGGCAGCTACACGGATAAGGCCAGAAGAGCGCGGCGTCTACACGGACAAACATGGCATCTACACGGATCAACACGGCAGCTACACGGCAGCCACACGGACCACCCCGGATTGCCAACACGGCAATCCCCGGATGATGCTGGATGTTTTTGACCTCCAAAAGTTGCCGTGTTGGCCTCCCGGATGTCCCCGGATCTACATGGACATACACCAGTTTGTACACGGATATCCAAGGATGTCCAAGGCGTCAACACGGATCCCTCCCGGATCACCCCGGATCAGATCCGGGGTGGTCCGGGGTGATCCGGGATGTCTATGTGACTGGGGCATAATGACGTTTCTGACATACCTGCTGTAAAGCTCATTCATTGATCATGATACAAAAGATGACTTTAACTACATTTTAAGCCGTTCATTTCTGGCGACGGATCGACGGGTTGAACCATCTTTTGATTGCAGAAACCAGCCAAGAGAAATTTATCGGGAATTTTACATCCAATCACTTCCATTGGAAAAATGGCAACTTTTGAGGAAACTGATCATTTTTGTAAGACTAATCGTCATGTTCTCATTTTGATCTATTACCGTGAGAGCCCCTTGTTGATTAAGGCTAAAGCTTATACGTCTATGATAATAATACGTAAGAAGAATATTTCCAGAATGATTTACATTAATATTTTTAAGCGCTTTCTACTTTTTTATACTTCTTTTTTACAATTTGTTTTAATAAAAGCAACTTAAGGAAATTTAATAATAACGATGCTGCATAGATAAAAACAAGCATACAGCAATCTGAAGAATCTGACCTGTCTGAGATAGGATAACCGAAACTGGAGTGTGACATCTTCAGGGTTAAATCTTGGTTTCAACGAAGTTGTATGAGGAAATGTCAACTTTCTATATTTATTTTGTTTCGCATATTCTTTGTATCTATTCATGGTTTATTTGTTCCGCTTTACTTTCAAAACAAACAGGAAAGTCACGTTCATCGAACTTTGCTTTCCCTGTGGAAAAGGAGCCATATTATTTGAAATATCATTGATACATTTATTTTTTTTTTTAAATTACTCATCTCACTCTTTTGTATAGCTTCCTACACAACACAAATTGCCATTAAGATTACGCGGCCCTTTGTGTTTTCGTTTTTCACCATCCATCCTTAAGGGCATTGGTTTACGTGAAGCGGCATACTGTGAACATGCAATTTGAAAATGAGCCTTATCGTTATTTACATTTTATAAAATGGGTTCAAGAATGTAGCCAATAGGAAGCGCTGAAATGAGTCACATGTGCTTCCTTTATTCTAGTCCCATTGCACTGCGTGTTAAATCCTATTGCCGATCGTCTGTGCGCGCGGCGGCTCCTTTGAATTGCATGCATACGCGCTGTCAATCCTGTAAACAACTTCTAGTTCGGGCTGCCGGCCGGCCGGCCTTTCTTCCCTTGTGCATAGCATGTGTGGCGTACGTATACTCTTATATACGTACACTTTGTACAGTACAGTAGACCAAGCGTTGTGGGACCGGACGCGTACATGGAGTCACTTTGAAGGGCAAATCCAACGATTTAGCAGGTTAATTCTCACGCCGTTTTCAGAGTATGTTGTCTAGTAGGCCTATATGAGGAGTCTATATCAAGTCTTTAAGGTATATCAAGGGTGCATATTCTATGTAAAATAAGTAAGTTTTCATGCGGGAACTTAAGTGTCCGGAAACCCACCCCCCCCCCCCCCCCCCCCCCATCATACTTATACTGTATGTGCGGGATTTCCGAGTGCGACGTGCGTAAATGTTTGGGACGAACATCTTCGGACGTCTTGACCCACAAAGGTACGTGAAAAACGCTGAAAAATGCTGTTAGTTTTCGAATTTTCGACCCATTCTATAAAACAAATGATGCACAGGATTATTTCGTGGCGTTAGTGGAGGCGTAGCTCACTCTCGGGTATTTACAATGTAGTGCAACATGCACTCGGCTTCGCCTCGTGCATGTTTCACGATTGCACTCTAAAAAATTCCGAGTCAGAACTGACCCGGAACTGGGTCCGTTGGGGTCACACACCGTTCCGGGTCAAAAATGACTTGGAATTTGGTCATGAAGACCCCGAATGGGGTCACCCTGACCCAATTCATGACTCTGAATGGGTCATATCTGACCCCATTCCTTGTCATTTCTGACCCGGAACGGTGTATGACCCCAATGGACCCAGTTCCGGGTCAGTTCTGACTCGGATGTTTTAAGAGTGTGTAAATACCCTCGAGTGCACTATACGCCTACACTAACGCACTCTATCCTGTGCATCATTTGTATAATACCATCTGTCACAAGCTGATACCAAACTACACCTCAAAGCATCAGCTGGGAACAGTCCTGAGACACCATGTACTAACCAATGGTAACAAGTTTGTCATGTTTTGATTTGATTTTGATTTGATTTGATTTGATTTATTCATTCTCCGTATGACATCATTTAATTTTTTTTTCAACATAATCAAACATGATAATATACAAATATGAAACTCATTATAGCTAGTTTCAACAATTTCAACAATTTTGATTACAAATACATTTGTGACACAATTACAATACATTTGTTATGAATTACCATACAGAACGGTTGCCAATGATAAGCTATAAGCTTGACCCTTTGGCAACCGATGATACAATACGTTAATGCAATAAGATCTTTCTTCTCTCTTGTAAAGTATTTTGTTCCAATGCCTGTCCTGCCTGATGACTCCCTGTGAACGCCGTTAACGATACGCCGATTTGAATCAATTTAAGTACACTGGGGATATCTTGATAAACTATCAAGTTGATTTCCTACTTGACATAATCATACTTATGCTCGATTCCAAGCCTCGGAATGTATTTACTGGGAGAGAAATCCCAAATTTTTAACCGTCCGTCGCTCTTGCTCTGTATATACCTGGTTTAAGTGTTCGCCCCCCCCCCCCTCCCCCTTCCCCCTCAAAAAAGAAGAAGATAATAATAAAAAATGAGAGAAGGGTCATGTCGGATAACAGTGGTTACAGCGGACAGGTGACCCGATGTAAATAGGACCATGGAATTGCTGCTTTTCTTCTTTTATTATCGCCACTGCAATCAGAAGAAAAATGCAATTTTCAGTACCAGCTATGCATTTACCCTACCCTATTCTATGTAGTTCCCATGGTTACGAGACGATGGAAATGATGACTTGAATTATGTAATCAGCCCATTTCTTACGAACTACCCAAGGTTTTGTCTTTTGTGAGATTAGAAAAGAAATATGCGAATGGCCTTTTGACTTGAGGCTTTTTAATAAAGTTTCGTTTTATAACAGAAGCCTTTGCCGCACGGAATTATTCATGAAATATCTGTATGATGTGGATAGGTAAAGCAGACGGCTGAGGTCATTTCTCAAATTATTGGCATTGTTCGCCGTCACACACTATACACAAATTCTCTTCCTCTCCAATATTTTACTCGAAGATTTTATCGTTATGGGCGAGAGTCGATCAACTACAGACGAGATAAGATCTTGAATCACAATAGGCATGCAGTAGCTGAAACCGGGGTGGGGCTAAGGGATTGGATACGAATAGGGAATCATAGTAGAAATTATTATGTGTAGGTGTGCAGCATTCAATTGCAGTCATATTTAAAGGTATGCATGAATAGATGGATGTATACATGCATGATGTACATGCATGATGTACATGCATTACTTATAGTATCTGCATTGTGCTATTATGCGTGTGTGTGTGTGTGTGTGTGTGTCACTATAATAAGTGATACCTGCGTGAAACTCGTACTAAAGCCTTCAGTAGAAAAAGTGTGATAATACGCGCTTAATCGCAGGACATAATAATTACCTATCAACAACATATTTTCACTAATATGTACATAGGTAAACGTTGACGTACTTCATCTCCCTGCCAACACTATTTTCCCCTACACTCTTAAAGGTCGTCGCTGTTCTTGTCATACCAAAGAAACAACAATGACATAGATTATTCTCTGCTTCGTTCTTTACTGTCCATGAATATAATGATTATTGTCACCGACTACCTCAACTCTGAACGGAGTGATTCGTATGAATCAAGCAGAATTCTATAGTAATCACATATCAATACGCGTACGTCACATGAATACAGGCATACATCTCCGCATCAGCTGTATTAAGCTAAGGAGATGGAGAATTTCTCGCGGACATCTTGCTTTAATAGATTCTTGGCCCCGTGTCCTCTTAATCAGTTCAAACGACTCCTCCCTATTGTGGCGTCACAGCGCTTCTATTGTCGTGAATCGTACCGTGATGACAAACCTTTATTGACATTTGGCATTGTGATAGTCTCGTCTCGAACGTACGCTGGGAAAAAATAAAAGTGGTACCTCCCGCGTGGAGCTGCGATGTTGTCCTTCAGGCATTGAACGTGCACGTTGTTGCTATAAGCAGTCTGTAATGAACATCGAAATGCCTGGACCCTGCAACGTTAGCTGCACCTGTTACATAGAGGTACGAAAACTCAATTCACATTCAACACTCGTGTTCTTCCAACGCTTTGCTACATTCATGACATTGTAGGTGAGTGGTAATCCGATACGTAGCTCGTAGCTTGCAAAGGGTATATGATGATATCATTTACATTTCTATACCCTACAATCGGCTCTATAGGCATCTAAATGACGTACTGATCCTAAGGCTTGTGTTGTCCAAATTCTGAAACTCGTGGAGAGACAAGAGAGTTCATGTTGCTGAATATCTTAATTTCTTTTCCATTTAATATTATTTTTAATTCTCCATTTTACTCCATTTTAATTTACTGTACTGGAATCTGGAATCCTGAAGGATAAAACATAATCTTAATCATGCATGTTGATTCTCCAGGAACGAATTGAAAAGAAACCGCTTCAGGAAGTTTCAATAAAGTATTACGTATTAGTACAGAATACGCTACCATATTACAACTAGAAGTATGATTAATGTGGTCTGGAAAGAAATAAGGTAGCAAAAAAAAAGTTAAAAGTCTCCTCAACTCTGGTAGCAAGGCGGGTAGGAAGCTGATTCGATTCAAAGTTTCCAACATTTTTTGCCTATTTACCTAAGATAGCACATTATAGATAAACTTCAATGAGATATGACGATGTATTTTGTTAAAAAAAAAAGAAGAGAAATAAAGCTGGTAATAGCGACTGCAAAGTAGCAACATCTACTGGTCAACATAATGACCATTACATGTTTATCACTACAGAATAGTAAGTATCATGGGCACTATGCTGTAAGTTTCTTCTATTATTACATGGAGATTTACTTTGTGTTTCAAAGACAGTCATTGTGTATGATATACTCGAATAAGTTATTTGATGATAGTGCTATTGATACTCCTAAAAATCAAGCTTCACGTGTTTAGGTATTAGCTCGACCTGTACTCGAAAATGCACAATGTATGCATAAACGAAAGGTTGTACCATATTCCACATCATGTTTGTACAATGAATTTGCATGAGAAAGAATCCCTGTGCAGACGAGAATGCGATACCGCCAAGGCAATTTGAAAGCAAGTGAATAATCAGACGGAACCGATTGTGTGTGGAGGTATCAACGTGTGCTGGATAAGACGAAGGAGTGAAAAGTGAAGCTGTTAAACAATTAAGGAGAAAGAGAGAAACTCCCCCCCCCCCCCCAAAAAAAAAAATACAATTCTTTTTTTTCTTGGTTGTTGAAATTCTGTTTGCTTTAATTCACGGCGAAATCCCAAATTTGACTCCTGTACTTGGTTTCATTGAAAAGGACATGATTTCGCTTCATGTCCCAAAGCATATGGAATTCTAGTACTTGAGTGACGTCACTCAAGTGATTTAGGCCCTTAATTCAGGTCCTCAGGACGCAATGTTATATGATCCACCTTATGCACATAACTCACCATTATTTTTTGTTTTTGGTTCGCTGTCAATACCTTTAACTATTGATTTGAGAATGGAGTGTGATGAGTTCGCATGATTAACAAGCATGTTACTTTTAGGCCATGCCATGCTAAGAAATGTAGAAATCAATTCCTGCTGAGGTCTTACTTACACGATCATGTGATTATGACATCTATTACACGAGGCTAAATTCATCTGTCATGTATACATTATCAGCTTTTCCTTTGTATAACCTTTAACTTTATGCTTTATTAATTGGCGTGATTTTGATAAAATTCTTGTTTTCTTGGTAATTGTCATTGGTAGGGTTGCAATTGATCCAAGGATAACTCCAGCTCCCAGACGCTTAGTTTCGTGTGGTATTTTGCATCATCAATATGGATAGCGACCAGGAATCACCACAGTCCTCTTCCTCGGAGGAAACAGCGCCCAGAGATCCAGACACGATTTCACAAACTGAAGAGAATGGCATCTCACAACCAGTAGACAACAAATTTACAGACTTGTCACTGAATACGCAGTCAAATGGCGACGATCACCAACCTGTTCCACACACACGTGAAGAGATTGCTCCGCGGAGAGTCGCAGCCGCGTCTCCTAGCAACCACGGAGATTTGCTTGCAGACGATGCATCCATAACGAGTGAGCAGGACGCCACGAAACGAGCCTGGTCCATCATCAGCGTGGCTTTCCTGATATCGGCCCCCTTGTTCTTTGTCGGCCTCGCCCTCGTAATCATGGGTGCAGTAGGCTTCCCGAGCACGTTCAACCTCCTCCCCGTTGGCATACCCGTGTTCGTCATCGCGGCTATAGTGTTTCTGGGCAGTACCCTGTTTCTCTGCGTCTACAAGCTGAAGAAGATGCGGATTTTCGAGTTCGGTGACGACTCCGGTGGAGGAGAGGTTGCTACGGCAGGTGGTAGAAACGATGCATACGTCCACGAGGAGCCTCAAATCAGGTTGTCTCGAATGTCAGCTGTCTATGAGGTAAGTGTTAGTCAGTTTATTAACCTATTAAAGGACAAGTTCACCTTCTTAGACATGTGGATTGAGTGAATGCAGCAATATTAGTAGAACACATCAGTGAGAGTTTGAGGAAAATCGGACAATCCGTTCAAAAGTTATGAATTTTTGAAGTTTCTGCTCAGTCACGGCTGGATGAGAAGACTACTACAACTGATGATGTCACATGTGTACAACGATATAAAGAAAATATAAAGAAAATTCAACATATTGTCACTTTTCTCGCATAATAAGAGAATGCTTGACTTCCCTCTTTCAGAAGGCAGGGGGAATAATATTACCCCTAACATACGTCAGTGACAAGTTGAGGAAATGTGCATATTTTTTTCTTCAAAAAGTAACATTTTGTGAAATTCTCTTTATATTTTCCTTATACTGTTGTACGCATGTGGCATCATCAGCTGTAGTAGTCTTCTCATCCAGCAGTGACTGAGCAGACACTTCAAAAATTCATAACTTTTGAACGGATTGTCCGATTTTCCTCAAACTCTCACCGATGTGTTCTACTAATATTGCTGCATTCACTCAATCCACATGTATATGAAGGTGGACTTGTCCTTTAAGTAACAGAACTCATATTTCTGTCGTTTGACACTGTATCTTTTTGTTTTGTTACAATTGCCACCATTTACAGTTACTTATTGTTTCATTTCAGAAGATAACATTATCATAAATACTGAATGATATGAGACCATATTTGGTTAAATACCCTCATTACTTTTTGTTACAGAATTGTGAAAAGGAAATCTCTAGATGTAAAACTGATCCATAAATATGCCAAATTTATCTGTTTCTTTATTCTTTCTGTGCAGTAAGTTTACGAGTTACCAATTTGATTTGAATATGCTTTGATGATTTATTACAATGTTTCATTATTATTATGTTTCGCTGTTGTTATAATATATAATCTTCATTATTCCTTTGTATTAAGAAGTGGTGAAGTTTATGTTATTGTGATAAATATAGAATAAAGAAATAATAAATTTGAGTTAAGTTGAACTGAAAGAGGACAAAATTATAACTTATATAGCAAAAGTGCCCGAGGACTTGATGGATTAAAAAAAAAATGATGTCAGTCACATGACCAAAGTTCTTACCTTTAACCCTATAAAGCCCAAGCTATTTTGACCCCTTCCAGGCCCAAGGGGGCTGTATAACTTCTTTATTATATTATTTATGACCGTCATATTTGGCACATGGATAGAGCAACTGATACTCTACATGACCCGACATTTGAAATTTCTCAAGGTCATCCACTGAGGGCGCTATTTACCAAAATATAAAGAAATACATAAAAAATATGCTAAAATCATGTTTTTTCTTTTTATTTCTTTATCCCCAGTATATATATTTGTATTTTATATCAATCATTTTCATATTTACCACAAAGGAAAAGCAAGTCAACCTTCACTATATGTAATGGTTGAAATTTCTCAAGGTCAACATGTGGGGGCGCTATTCATTACAATATAAAGAAATATATGAAACCTATGATGTACTGCTTGGAATGGGTACATGTATTGCTATAACATTTCATATTTCCAAAATATTGAAATTTTGAGTTTGCAGATTGATAATATGATGAACTAATGATATTATAGGCAAAGCTTGTGTGAAAATAACCCAAAATAAAATGGTAGTCTTTGAAAAATGCTATATTTTCAATTATTTCTATTATATCTATTGTTTGATGCCTATGTCGTATAAAAATAAAAGAAATAATAAGAAGAGCATTTCAGGGTAATTCACAACCATTATTACTTCACATTTTGGTCCTCCAGCAAATTGCAGCCAAGAAAACCCCCATTTCATCCATTATCATACTGTTAACTGAAATTGGAACAGAAAATCATGCAAAATCTGACGAACATGGTTGTCAGTTTACGGTTGCCATGGCAACCAGCAATATCGGACATAGCTAAATTATATATAAAAAATGTTTGCAATAAGATTCTAGGAAAAGTCACCAAATTTGGTTGAAATCGAGTAAAGGGTGTGGAAGTGGCAAACGAAAATATGGTAGGGGGGCACAATGTGCCCCCCCCCCCCTTGGGCTTTATAGGGTTAAGATGATTACATTCAAAGATAAACTGACAGACAGCCATCATCGTGGCGACTTGAGCATTCCTTTCCGTTAAGAAATTAGGTGAAATTAATTCTCATTTGAAGAAACTCACCCATTCTGCATCGTTTGGTGGTAAAACGTTCCCTTGTGCTTTCTCAATATTCATCATAGGTCCATTGACATTTCAGTGGGAAGAGCTGTGCTGGCCATACCCGACGCTCCCCGTCAATTATCCTTGTGAATATTCACGCGAACTGACGCTTCATCGATATCACCTTCGGGCTCGAGGAACGTCGAGCCAGCAGAAGCCATAGTTTTTATAAAGATATAAATAGCGGACGATATGATTGGCTGGAAGAAGTTGAGCCTTGATCGGTTGTCAGAACAGACCAGAAAGGACATTATTACCACAATAGTACTCCAAAGTTCACAAGGATAAATGTTACCGAGTGACTGCAGATGCATGGCATCAACAAATGCTTTATATTAATATCACCGTAGTTGGTGTATTTTGAATATTAGAAATAGATGTTAACATGGTATCGAAGTGCATCTAGAAAGAATGAGGTCTTCATCTTCAGTTTTCATCAAGAAACTCTTGCCATGTTCACGTTGCTTGTTCATATGCGACTTCTACATTGTATACAAGGTGCTGTACGGTTGCATATAGCGCTGTTGTGTGCTGTGTAACGTACGAAGAAGAGACACTTCAAAATGTCTGAACACTATTTAAACTCGCTGTGTGCCTTAAAGACAAATTCTTTGAATCACGATTTGCCATTGTGAGCGTCAATGATCAACATACATGTGTGTATCACTCGTTCGTATGAATATTTGTAATAGACAGAGCAGGTATATGGAGGGAAAAAAGAGAGTATATACACTCACATAACTTGTAAATACACAAATTGTAAAGTGCAACCCCACCCTAAGAAAAAAATCAAAACATGCAACCTGACACACTACCATGAACGAGAGACGCACAAAAACTTGCAATAATCGCTAGCATTAACTTACCTTTTGTTGCAATATTTGGCAAATTTGCCCAGGGCGCGAGATAAAACATGCAGAGCCTATCCACAAACGACGGACTTGAACGTGCCAATATTTACACGAACGCGCTTCCACAAGTTTGCAAGAAACTCGGGATGACACTTCCAGACACAAGTTGGCTATATTGAACCACTGAACGTACTATCCGAACAGGATGCGATGAAATTTGTTTTTGTTTCTTTCTTTCTTTCTTTCTTCCTTTCTTTTTTTTTTTTTTTTGGGGGGGGGGGGGGGGGCAACTATCCATTTATGCCTTTACCTACATAAGCATGTACACTCTGATTATCACTGTTATTTTAGACCTTCACTGTATTCAACGCTGTAAGTGTCACTCGAGCACTGGCGTCAAGTAATGCTTCCACTCAACACCGCACTTTCGTAAGGTTATCAATTTGTGCAATGTTACTCGTGTGCAAGAGTGTTAGCTGAAGTCGCCCAAGAACCCTTTATAACATTATTCAGTAGTATTGTTGGTTTCTTTTTACTTTTGTAATCTTCTCTCTAGGTACAGTAACACAATGAACAAAGTTTGGAAAGAAAGTAGGAGATAAGACATTAATGTATAGGAATGTCGAATTCGTTATATCAGTGTCCATTATCGATACAGTATAAGCCAGTTCTTAGTTTCACTTTGTGCATAAGCAGAAAATGGATAATTTGTACCAACAGGCATAATGGTTTTTTATCTGTGATGCAATGATTATTCGTGTTATTGTAAATGTTTGTCAGCACATCCACCTGACAACAGGCCTGGTATTCTGGCAAGATTAACAGAAAAAAGTTTGTTAAGGCATGCAATGAAAAACAAAGAAAGTGATCCTTTCCCAGCAAGTTGACGGACCATTCTGGTCACTTTTGGTCTACGCGAGTTCATTCTTTGTTTGAACATGAATTCCGTAAATTGTTACGTCGGGCAAGCCATGCATTATGACGCTCTAAGATATTAAGATTCCCACTATGTAGAAAAGCAGCCATATTGCATACATGCGTTGAAGTTCCTTGCCATTAGTAGAACAGGCAACAAACAATACAGAAGTCCGCGCATCGTCAAACAAAGATTGTCTTCAATGCCTCACAAATTAAAACGAAATAATGTATTACTCTATTGTAAAGATTTTAGCAAAGCGTAATTGAATTACATGGAACTAAAGAAAAGTACAATCTCATATGTACTCCAGCATAATGTGACCGTGCACCACAAAACGAAAAAAAAAGTCGCACACACTGATTTTGTGTGAGGACTGAAAATAGGTGAAATGGGTCAACCGAGCCAATGTTGACTTTTTCATATTTTTTGAAAGAGCAATTCTTCTTCAACATTATGCTAAAATTTGGGATAATAAAACGGACAGGAAAGTGTGCTTTTTAGCCTTTTTTCTAGAACATTATTTGGCAGAGTAGTGTGATTAATTGTGTCTTTACAGTCCCGTTTTCATTTCTTAAAAACCTTGTACACACTCTTAACTTTCAAGTCCTGTAACTTTTGAAAGGATAGCGCCACTGCTTTGAAAGTTGGCATTAATTAAGGACAGAATGTGTTAATAAGGCATGATCAATTTCAATTTAATCTACAAATCCCTTCATTGTTGTTCACATCCTGTTTTTTGTCCCATTCATTGCACAGCCAGCACGGCTTGGTAAAGATTAAGCGCTTGAATAGACACTGTACTTCAGAGCCTCTTTTCTCAGTTCACACTTTTCCTGAGTGTGTGCCTTCTTTCCAATATTTAGATAGGTTAGAAGAGTCCATTTGATATGAGTTATACATCATTTCAAAGCTAAAAGTCTGCTCTTTCAGAATTTGTTCTTAAATAAAATTTCATGTCTGGCGACTTTTTGTTTGTTTTGTGGTGCAGGGTCACATATGGCAGGGTTCGACACTAATGGTGGCCCGGTGGCCCGGGGCCACCAAAAATGAAAGTCGGGCCACCAAATTTCAAAAAAGGGCAAATTTGGTGGCCCGCCTCGGGCCACCAAAATTTTTTGAAAAGTATGTCAATAAATTCGTAACTTTTTGCGCCGGAAATTAGCAGTTAAATTTGTTCAGAGGATGGATGAAAAGGACTGAATGAATGCCCGAGAGTGAGTGTTGCAAGTTTGTTGAAGTTTATTTACGAGTAGATATGTCCAACTTCTAATTCTTACTATCATAAATCTTAAATATTTGACTCATTAAGAAAAAACGACTTTTAATGTTTTTTATTGGTTTTTTTTTCAGGACACCAAATTTTTCTCTCGGGCCACCAAAAATTTGAAATTTAGGATTTTGGTGGCCCCATCGGGCCACCAAACAAAAAAGTTAGTGTCGAGCCATGCATATGGTTATTATAAATCATAAAAGGCAGTACATTTTATTCAACAAAGAAGCAAGAGATTGTCAGGACGAGCATGGCATGAATGGGCTGACGACCTCATGGGGAATTGAACTCCGGTGTGCCTCACACAAGAGGTAAATTTTTGCAATAGTACCTGTACATGATAGGAAAATATGTAAGGTATAGTGCTGTGCGTATGGAGCACATGCATTAGATGTTTGTGCTGTGGCCAGTTAATGTATTACTCTTCATCAATATCAATCTATTATGATAATGCTAAGGGTTGAGACCAGAATCTAGACAGCGTTCTGCAAATTTTACTGTGGTTAGAGCGTGATGGACGAGCAGATCTAATCATTTTCTTTGCTCTTTTCCACTTTGATTCTCTTTACACTTCATACTATAGTGAGGAAAATATCGCTTTGAGCCCCACGGAATGTATCTTTTCGATATCTTTTCGTTGTTTTCTATTTTTTTTTTTGTATTTGCCAAAGGATGATGAAAGGAAGATCACCGAGGGAAGAAAGTGATCTCTTTTCTCATCACAGTTCAATGATGTAAAATATTTATATGTTTCTGTTGGAAATGGAAAATGAATGAATGAATGAATGAATGAATGAATGAATGAATGAATGAATGAATGAATGAATGAATGAATGGTCTCGATGGACAGACATCAAGATCTGTGAAACCTTTCACTAGCCCTCCTCGCACTGTGCGATCCACACGATAGTGTACTAGTATGCTGTACATGTGTATCGAAATTTCCATTCAATGTTCTGTTGGAATGAAAAAAAAAATGAAATAATGACCCAGGCTTTAATTGCATTGTGAATTATCTATTAACGTTAGTTCCTTGTATGGTTTGCAGCTTTATTTCGTTTCTGTTATCAATTTACCCTTTGACGCCATTTCAGCAATTCCTGTGCAAGATGTTCATTATGCAACGCTAATCAGATGCAGTAGTCTCTTTTGTCCGCAAAGCCACTGAAAATGTTCTGAGTATTCTAAGAATCTGGCCTTCTTTTCATCATTGATTATAGTTTGATGTATATTGATAACATACCTTGATCTAACAGTAACAACAATGGAACGGCATGGAGCAGGGGCAGCTGAAAGGGGGGGGGGTGGCGGTGGATGGGCTCTTCAAGAAAATCGAAAAAATTAAAAGAAAAAAACCCATGAGGATTCGGCACATTCTTTCCGTCGAAAGAGAGAGAGAGAGGGGGGGGGGGAAGTGAGAGGGTAACATTTTACTCCCATGAAAACGTTGCGCAGCCCATGTGAGGGAATACGATATGAGTGCAGATGATAATGTTGCTAAACCTAAATAATACTCATAAAGGAATGATATTTTGTGGTATTATGTAACTTGTGAATAGTATCATTCCGTTGCTCGAAGGTGTTTGTTTTTTGTTTGCTTGTTTGTTTGTTCGTGTTAAATTTCTTCTGTCATCTTGACAGGATTCTGTTTCCTGTTGCATAACTTGTCGGTCTTACTTTGTGTGTTTTATTTATGGCATGATTGTTTGGTTTTATTTTGTTCCTTTTATGTTTAAGTCTTTCTCGGGAAAGGCGCTGATTAAACAAACCTGTCATGTTTTTCCTGGGTGATGTTCCCTCTAAGGGAAAGAATGACGGGCGTCAAGGTGGTCGGGGGTCTACCATGAGAGGCCTCTGGGCCTGCTCTTTTGCCAGAATAAATTGATTCGTTACCTCTAAATATTAACAGTGATATACCAAACATACTTCTCGGCTGACTGCTCTTTATAGCAGTCAGTTTCTATTGTTTTTTCCACGTTTCCGGCCCAGCTTTTCTTATTTTTGTTTTGTGTATGATTTATTTCTTTATGTCCATGTGTGTGTGTGCGTGTGTGTGTGTGTGTGTGTGTGTGTGTGTGTGTGTGTGTGTGTGAGTGAGTGAGTGTATGTGTGCTCGTGTAGGTGTGTCTGGGTGTTGGTGTGTGTGGGTGTACTTATCTATTCTATCATTCTTTTTAGTTGATCAATATTGTTTTTATACATTCAAGATGAATGTTTTTGTCATGTGAAATTATAGAAATCAAATAAAGATTATTGATAAACAAAAAAAGTGTCTGTGGGTGGGTGTTTGTAAAGTCTTGATGTGTTGTGTAGCTTCTGTTTACTTTTATTTTATTCTGTTGTACAAGCGTCTTGCATCTGTGCCAGGATAAAAGATCAGTCTTCTTTCTTATTGAGCACTTTTGTTCATGTTTTCTGCGGTCACATCGCTACAGAAATCGTAGTTTAAGATGATGCACTCTAATCACTCACATGCGTGTGTTCTTAACATCATTATAAATCATTATGATTATTCATAAGTTAAAGAATTTTTATGTGTGGGGGAACTTCCAATCGAAGTGGTGGAGTGAACCTGACTGGATCAGTGCTTGGGCTACTGCGGTCCCAAATTGAAGAGAAGTTTGGAATGATTACATGCGGATTTTTTTTTTTTCGTTAGTTTTAAAGTCCCGCTTCTGAATAGGATTCGCGATATAATTTTACGGTTGCTTTTATTTTCGTTTGCATAATATATTCTGTTAAATTGCAAACTAAAAGGAAAAAAACTTGAGTGGTATACAGTAATATCGGGTCTAGGGCAATTACCCCCTGGGCAATTACCCCGCACCCTTCCCCTGGCCCTAATCCTAATCCTAATCCTGAACCTAATCCTATCCCTAACTCAAACTCCTAACCCTAACCCTAACCCTAACCCTAATCGTTACTCTAAGCTTACCACTAACCAGTATTTAGCCGGGGGGTAATTGCCCTCTCGGGGTAATTGCCCGGATACGAGTAATATCAATTAGAACACACATCTAATTATGACGCCCATCAATTGCAAATCGAAAACGATATTTGATAAGAGTGTTCTGGGCCTCGACTCCGTGAAAAAAAATCTTGGTAAAGTATGAAAAAACTTAAGATGATCATTATTTTTAGATCTGAAATATTCATCATGTGTATGCGTGTGTGTGTGTGTGTGTGAGCGTGTGTATGTATGTATGTGTATAGGTTGTAATGAAACAGAGTGAGCAAAATATTGTTTTATTTACTCGCAAATCTTCTGACAAATGCTGTCCTCGCTTCATTTGCCACCGACAGACCTTTGTACCCTCCGTTCAGCCCAAATAGTACGTCGATCTCAAGGCGGGGCCTGAGAATAAAAGATGAAATTCCGACATTCGTCATAACTCGACAATGAATGGGTATCTGCCCGTCTCGTTTTTCAGTTCAATGCATTCGAGAATCACGCAACCCATTCCCAACCAACGGTGCGCGCGGGTGCAGTGCTGTACCCTATCAAGTCAATGCCACGGTGTTCATCGCGTAATACCTTCCAACAGCGTTATGCGTGTACACCTTTATGGCAAAAAGTATATTACAGAGTTGTAATATTGCTAACAGAAGAAGACAAGGGCATCGTGTTTTCAGGAATTTACCAGTTCAAGTTTCAAACGTAGGTTCTTCCTATATGAACTTTTGCGTGGAACCATGAAAAGGGAGGAGGAGATCACGGACCAGAGAGTTTGATTAACTGGTACATTTCGTATTCTTTATCGGGAACGCCTTCTTCCTTACTCTTCTGTAATGATGGCCAGGAGTTATCTTCACTCTAATCCGACGAGAGAAAAGGCAACTATGTGATCACGGAAAACAAACATTATTCATCAAACACCATCGGACAACTTTCCTCAGCCCAATCGGTGAGTCATATTATGATTGAAATGCTGCTTATTCTTAATTAATGCTTATAAACTTTCACGCTTTCGACATAGGCACAAAGGACCACGCCTTCATTTCGACCGTTCTAAAACTGGGCACAGTGGTATTCACTTCACAGGATTATCATTGGCATCGACATTAACATCGAAATCGACAATTTCACTCATTCCGAAGAAAATATAATCAAACACGAATGACGGATTTATGGTATGAATACTTTTGTTTATATATTATGTAATTAGGATCATATTTGTGTGTGGAAATTCATATGCCCTTCTTCATAAATAATCACATGTTATGTGCATGTAACAATAAACACAACTTTTGATGATTACTCTTTACATTTAGTCGTGACATCCTTCCATAGGAGTTTTAAAAACAACGGTTACTGTTTGGTAAAAAGACTGCGTGTTATGAAGATTCAACTACGCATACGAACGGGAGACAATGGAGCCACGACAATAGAGAGATTTTTCGGGGTCATACCACCGCAATGAATCTTTCCTGAAAAAAAAAAAAATGTGTACATACTCTGACTGTATACCAATACGACTGACTAAATATGAACAACCAGTCAGGAGAATGTAGGGGGAAAGACGGAAGTTGGAGAAGATACCAGAAAATCATACGTTCGTTTAATTCTGGTTTGATCACACTGCCATGAGCAGTGTCTGGTGCGCATCTTACTCGGGTCAGTATTGATGAACTCGTTTGTACTTTTGTAAAGTAGGTCCAGTGGTAGTGTTACTTTCTGTTGGTGAAAAAAAAAAGTGGCTTGAAGGGTGTGTACAGTTCTGGTCGAGGTGAAGATTTAGCTTTTAATGTTTTCCGAGATATTCAGAAATCACTCTATGAGATGTCAAAGAGCATGCAATTCTAAGGGGTATCAAAAGTTTATTTGATAAAAATCGGTTTTGAAATGGCTGAGATATCCAAAAACAAAGTGAAACAATGAAATCCTAATAAAAGGCGTGGCCTGTCACCTTTTGTTATCACTTTTTTGATATCTTAGCCATTTGAAAGCCAATTTTCATCACATAAACATTGAATCCTGCTTAAAATTACATGCTCTTTCATATTTCATAAGAGGTTTCTCATTAGCTGACTTAGGAATGTTCAAAACATGAATCCCCACCTCAACCAGTACTGTACAGTCACTTTAACATCCTCGTACGAATCACCTTTTGAAAATGTTGGTTGACTTGTTATTTGTCGACACTCTTTTTCAGAACACGATTTCGTTGTATGTTGACTTCGTTTATTTTCTAATTAATGTGATGACTGATTACAGGGGCACTGTGTCAGGAAATCATTTACGCTTTCGTTCATGTCGTGATCTTACAGGGTTAACCGACGTCGACGTCTCCACCGTCCTTCCGCCGTTGGCTTGCGCAGGAGTAACTTCCATCCTTGCCAATCAGATCAAGAGAGAACCAGACCGCTATGGCGCTAGAACAACCTTTCAGTCACTGGCCGTTTGGAAAGCAGGGGCAGCAGAACTCCCAGCTCTTGAACGGCAACTCCAGGCGCTACAACACGAATGATTCCCCCTTCAAGCACATCAGTCCAATCCCCACAGGAGGCAGGGATTTTGGGACCTTTCCCATGGTTGATCGCCAATCGAAGAGTTCAGTGCGGGAGCAACTCACGCAGGCTTTGAACAGCCGTGTGTCGCAAGGGTTCGTTCCGAGCCTGCAGCCTGTCCAGCAGACAGTGTTCGATCCTATTCAGGAGGATGACGTGATGAGTCCAGAACCTGTCCCATCCCCTCGCCGGGCTCCTCGGAATTACTTCGACAATGAACCTCCTCAGGAGCAGAGACGCGGCTTGTCTCTCATGGACAGATACGGCCAAGGGCCGACCAGAGGAGAACCCATGAGGCGCACGAATTCCCTGGTGGATTTCGCCTTGTTCCTGGACCAAGCGCAACCACACCAACCTCTACAAAGTGCGACTGCACATCAACAAGAGCAACAGCAGCAGCGATATAGGCAGCAGCAGCAGCAGCAGCAACAACAACAACAACAACATCCTTACCAAGAGGGACCAACTTATGGTGGTCGCCAACAGTACTCCTTGGAGAGACGAGCAAATGGAACTCGACAACTGGGCTCTCTGACTGGACAGCATAACGATGTTCGTCGACCTTTGGGAAGACAGCCTACTGGTACTCAGCAACGCCAAATGGCGAACGGATACCACAGTGGTCGCCAGCACGTGCCCCTGGACAGACAGCCTACGAGTGGCCGTCAGCAGCCCGTAGGGAACGGATATATGAACGGTCATCTTCCACAATCCTCTTTGGACAGACAAAGAAACGGAGTCCGTAAAGTTCCCTTGATCACTCAACAGCCGATGCAGACGGATATTCCCAAGTCCCGTACTACGATACCACCACGCCACCAGCCAGACATTGTCTATTCTCGAGACCACATCAAAGTACGTCAGCGACCCCCTCGCTACATACAACCCTCGAAGAAGTCAAGCGCCGCCACACCAGTAGGGATCTGTTTGACAATTTTCGGCATCTTGGTTGTAGCCGCCTCTGTCGCGGCTTTCGTTGCCCTCTTATTCCTCAGACCCGAAGTGTGGCCGACGAGTGGTCTTCTTCTAGGTGGAGTTGTGGTTGGCTTGCTTTTGTTTGCGACTGGTGGCATTTTCGTCTGTCATAGGTGCCTCCAGTCTTCTCAGGAAGATCAGTACCCTTCCTCTTTCGACCGATTTGACGACATCGGAAGGAAAGGAATTGGAGACTCGGGAGAGTGGCAGACGTTGCCCGACGGGAGAGGAAGCCAGCGACCAGACCCCATGATGGAATATCAAAGCCAACCAGATCCGTTCTCGACTGAAGAATTTCTCGAACAAGATATTACTCCCGAGACTGATGTGGACAACCCACGTGACATACCGAATGGCGGAAACTCGTTGCCTAATGGGATGCCCTCACAGCTCACCTTTACAAGTCTCGCAAAAACTACTCCTAATGAGTACTTGTACTAGTTTTTTTCCCCTCGTCTTCCTCCTCGTCTTCCCTCTCTTGCACATCCTCCTCCTCCTCCTTCTCCTCCTCCTCCTCTTCCTCCACCTCCTCCTTCTCCTCCTCCTCCTCCTTATTCTCCTTCGTGTCCATCCTCTTCTCTTCCAAAGACACACCGGTGGTGTAATGATGAGATGTCTGATTTGGCCTTTGTAGCCAACATCAGATTGTTTATCACTATCGCTCCTCCGTGAAGAGAAAAAGAAGGTAATCTCAATTGTTTCTGCACACGATGCGCTAAAACATTACTAGTACTCTTCGCTGTAATCATTACAACATGTATATTTTATCAATGTGAAATGAGTTTGTAAGCCTTGACCTTTCAAACAAACTTTGTCACTCTCTGGCTGAATCCCTGTCTATAATAGCACCTACCACATCAGCTATGCATTAATTTCCCTATTTCGTTCGTGTTTACGGTTATTTATATGTAAAACATGATTAAACATTAATGCTTCTGATACTTTTGTAGTATACAAGATATGAGGCTTAATTCGTCAAGTAAACGTGAAACGTTAAAAGATCTTCTGGACAATTACCACTTCCTTCGGCACTTGTTTCAAGACAACTTTGCAAAATGAATGAAAATGGATGTCGGTCGTTTTACGCGTCAATCCTCACGAGGAAAAGGGTCAAAATGTGTCCAGGATTTACTAAACTTTTTTTTAGATATGCTAAACATTTTAGCGCATTTGGTTTTTAACTCGATGCTGCAGATTTGTTGAGTCTGTCAGTTGTGTGTATGTGTGTGTATGTGTGTGTGTTTGTGTGTTTATTATTTAACCATAATGTATATGCCTCATAACCATCATTGATACCATGTACGAAACATCAATTTATGCATTAATATGCCAATATTACCATTATATCATGTAAATTTTAAGTGTGTACTGATGTGTATCATGATTATGTTTAATCTACCAGTATACAGGTATGGGCCTTGTTTCTGAATCACAATATTGTATTAGACTAACATTGTCAAAGATGAGCAATTTCAATTTCAATTCAATTCATTTATTTCCATACTTCTCATTTATGAACATTATAACAGAAATCATACAATTTCTTTTACCTTGTAAACAATGTGGCGAACACAAACAATATACATGGTGATAACACAGTAATTACATGTAATGATAACTGATCGAAATCTAAATGGGGTCGATCAAAGAGAAGTATGACCATGATGACGGGACCTACATGAAAGCTAGCTTGTTTGGCTGTAAGCCCCGAGTAATCAGTGTTTGTGAAAAAGAAACGGAGAACGGATAGAAGATAAGACCAGATGATGTAATGGTGCCAAATAAGAAAATCGGGGTATGCCTATGTGATAAAAAAAGAGTAAGAAAAAAAGAAACTAAAATGAGAACCATTACTGTGACCGAGCTATCATTAGTTTCCGGAGTACAACATGACTATATCACTTCAATTTCACTTTCACATGAGAGATATGTTGCCATAATTATTTTTGCTTCGTTTTAACAATGTTGGTTGAGCTTTAATCTTTTATTGTGGTCACACAAAACATTGAGGGTAACACCCACCTATATACTTGTCAAATATCTCGGATAGGATCAAGATTTTTGTGAATAAGATGATTCATATTATTTCAAAGTTACATTGTACAGCAGTAGACATTATAATATTATATAGTAAACGTAGTGCCTGATGAATTTTACCTCACATCTTTATAATAATTGTTACTATGCATTTACCACTCTCGTGTAAAAATAAAAATGATTGATATATCTGAGATTTATGTAACGGTAATTGTACCGGAAAAAAAAAAACAACACCATTTTTGAGAGGTTTGTTTCAAATCTAGATTCCGGTGGTAGACCAGGCACATGTCGGAGGGGGCTGGTTTCTTTTGTCGGGGTGAAAAAGGGAACCAAAATCCGAAAAACATGGAAAGAGTTTGTTCAAAATCATCGATGCAAATCTGCAAAGAATACGAATTCCATGCTTTGATAAGATAAACAGGAGTTTCTATAATAGGATTTGCCATTGTTCTGAAATCCAAAGGAACAGGCATTATTTCAACAGACCAAGGTGGCGTTATTGTGTGCATGGTATTCATAATTTACACCTTTCTTTTTTGTACACGTTTCCTTTCTTCATGCATGGTCGGTTCCCATAATTTATACAAGTATTTTGACTCATGAAGGACTGTTATGATAGAGGTATGACTATTTGAAACAGAGACCGCGCAGTGTAGACCATACACTCTGCTCACACGAATGTAGTTTGTATGTAGCATACACAGCCATGTAGTTGTGGTTGTTCGCGAGGAGACCGTATACATACATTATTGATACGTACTCAGTGCGAGCGGTGCAGACCACGGACATAGTGTCGCTCGCGGGACAGGTGAAATAAAATGAAGCAACATACACGTTAACCCGTTGAGGACGAGCAGATTTTCCTTTAACACACACTTCCCATTGGCACCTGCCGAAATATGCTCGGGACTAGTCTTAAACGGGTTAAGGACTCTAAGCGGCAATGTAAGGTTTCGTGGTTGAAAGGGACAAAATTCAACCGTCATCAAAAAGCAATTCCTGTACAGCTTATAACGCATCTGAATATTGGTGCAAACTGTTGGCTGGCCACAGATACAAAATATGTACTACATCTTTATTCATCCATTTAATCTATCCACCTGACTGTGTGAAGTGCTCTCTATTATACGCACTTTCCACCTGTGCACTGTGAATATTCATGGTATTTTTGTTGACATAGATAATGTGGTAATAATTCTGTTTATCTTCACTTTTTGCATAGTTTCATATCACTTTCCCAGTACATCTCTATATGAACGAGAATCTAGGAATCCTATATCAACTCGTTCCCAATATGTTTAACGCGGGTGTCATAGTTTGCAATTATATTCTTATAAATTTGATTATACTGATGATGTATAAATAGTGACTTATTATGACTATATATTTTGGCAGGAAAAATAAATGGTGTACATACAGTAATATTGATTCATATCGTATAATCTTCGACAAGTTTTGAAGAAAAGCACACTATGATATTGTGGTGCAGTGTTTCCCATTCTGCACAGCACGGAATGATTAGTGTAACAAGCATTGTTACACAATACATCTCACTTGTACTGACATGTGCCACAATCTAAGTTCTTTACAAATATGTTCCTGATTTTCACGTAACAGCAGCAAGAAGTGGGAAACTGATTTTTCTCTTAAGTGCGCTTCAATCATTATGATATGTTAAAAATGTGCTAAAATAGAAATCGGTATTATCTATATACGGAATATCTCACTGATAAGAAAGTGGTTGTATACACACCGCACAAACACACACACGCGCAAATATGTGTGTGTGTATATATAATATAATATATATATATATATATATATATATATATATATATATACATATATATATGTATTAATCAAAATATGAAAGTTCAGCGTCGGTGTGTAATAAATAGTTATCAAGAGTATAAACAGTCGTATAATAACTCCGCAAGAGCCAAAAAATTGTATTAATTTTTTAGCTCCTTTATACGACTGTTTTTACTCTTTATATATCATATAGTATGATGTGGGATATATATATCATACACATAAAATGTAATAATATGTACATACTTTTATGAGTAAGAGCATATGAGCAATTAGTAATCCTTTAATCCTGTAAACATGTCTGTCCCTCCCTCGCCCCCCTCGCCCCCCCCCCCCCCAAAAAAGAAAAAAACAACAGAAATGATCTACGCCCGTTAGTTGGGATGATAAGTACTTATTTTGAGTGATCCCTACAAATACGATTGCGCTGGGAGTGCCTTCATTTACTTGAGGAGCAAATTTGCAGCTTATTGCTGCTTTGCTCATTTGTGTCGATATGTTGAACGAATGAAAGTATCGCTCACAGGATATTAAATCATAAGAAAATTATGACTCTTCTTGACGTTGTGGTCTAGATTTGGTTCTTCCCTTTACGACCTTCCTCGTCTTTTAGACATGTAGTCTGCATAATGTATGAAACAGTTAATCAACAAGTTATTGATTCAATTCATTCACACTTGTCCGTTCGTGTTCTGCGGTCATTTATTTTGTAATAAGTTCAACTTTTATTTGTAAGAATAATTCTTTCATTCTCTCGCACCTGCGAAGTGAGTTTTCATGGCTGCTATGTATATATATATATATATATATATATATATATATACACGTGTGTGTATATATACAGTATATATGTAAATGTGTTATGTATATAATATATATATATACTATATATAATATAATATATATGTATATATATATATATATATATATATATATATATATATATTGTGTATATTGTATGTGCGTGTGTGTGTGAGAGAGAGAATGTGTGTTTGGGTGTGTGTGTTTGTTTATACTGTTGTGATCATATCCCAAGTGGTGCCGTGGTGCATACCTGCTCGAGTATATCTACATAACTCGATAAATAGATCAATGAACAAATAATTATATTGCAATCCACGTTTTTCATTGTTTCCTTTATGTAAGCCCTTAGACGGCGATGACGTATACACAGACAAATACATGTATAAGTTGCATTGATCAATATGATCGTATATTATGAAGATGCTTTGGTGAAGCTCATTCAATGCGTTGTCAAAGCATATCTCATCAGTGTGCGAATACATGAATACATAATATTGCAATACATGATACTACCCTGGATAACTGTCACAGATATTGCGCAGTGATGCAAAAGCATTAATTTTTACACTGGCAGGCATACAGACGTAAAATAAGGAGATGCGGCTGAATAAGGAGAGTTTTTATTTTTCTTGGAATGTTTCCCAATGAGTCTGACAATAAGCATCACGCACTGCATGTTTTGAAAATGACAGTAATAAGACAATAGTGTCAAAACCCATGGGCTCTTGAAAGAGCCTGGATTATTGATGATTTCAGTTCAAAGAGTGTCATGATGAGCACAATAAGACTACCCTTTATCTCTAACTCTCCATATTTTTACACAACAGAAGATTCTTGCGCAACTTTTAATAGAGGATAATAGTGTACATACGAACTTCAATACTGGAACACGTCTGGGTTAATGAGAATTTCTGAACGCCCTCTACCGCCGACTGGTAATAGAATAAACGGAATGGTGGCAAAGAGGGCGGCTTTTCTTTTAACCAGGAAGTTTCTGTCAAGTCAGTTCCAGCGTATTCCATTAGTCGTAAGGACCTATGCAGTGCAAGCGCATGTTGACTTGAGTTGATCATGATACCCTCAGCATCACGTTTGTGGCAAAACGAATATCTCAACACGTTCCATATATTTCAAAGTAATTTTCTACTGTTTTTTTTTTTTTAGATTGCTTGGATTTGCTAAAAAAACAAACACCTATTCAAAGATTCTAACTCGTACCTCATCTGTCAATCATTTGTTGATGTACACGACCTGTACTAATATATTTAAAAAATACATTTGAACAGTCCTCCCTAGCGACTGAGCATAAGTTGCATGTTTCCATGTTACTAATATGAATTTGTGGTTATTTACGTATTATACCTATTGAGGTGTTACTGTATGCTATAATAGATCTTTTCTCGAATGGAATGCTCGGTGAAAATGACGGTTTCTACCTCTATAAAGAGCGTGGGATGCCTTATTTTTCACGCCGACGAAAGGATGAGGACGAACGACCTACAGAATGCCCTTGATGACCGTCCATGCAGTCAAAGTATACACACAGCGCCTGTCACGCTAGTAATTATGTATGTTGAATGCAAACATTCGGGTCCGAATTCACGAATTAAACCATGGTTTAAACCATGGACAAAAACCATGGAGCGCCAAGTGTCGCATGGAATACTTCGTTACGAAATCAGTCATTTCGTCGATGAAATGATTATTTTTAACGAAATGACAACATTTTGTAACTAAATGAACATTTCGTCCACGAAATGATAATTTCCTTAATGAAACGGTCATTTTGTCGACGAGATGACCAATTTCGTAACGAAATATTCCGTGCGACACTTGGCGCTCCATGGTTTTTGTCCATGGTTTAAACCATGGTTTCATTTGTACCACGTTCGTAAATTTGGGCCAAAGAGGAGAGCCACAAATAAACTAACAAACAAGCAGAACTTTCGATATGAGGGGTCTGGTCGCAAAACGAGTTAACTCCTTTCTTGTTAATTTGAGACATTTGCGATAAAACCTGGTAGGAAACACAGAAATTAATGAGAAAATAATGTGATATATATCAATCATAATATCAAGAATATCCTTTATTACATTTCAAGTGAGGTAACACTGTAAAGGATTTGTTTCGCTATATCTAATGATGGACTTACTTTAGATGTTTAGATATGGCGCTAACCTTTTTTTTTTTAAAGCGATCAAAGTCAAGTGTTTCTAGGTATATGTTCACTTTCAGAAAGGACACATTTTTTTTTCTTTTTGTGACATATTTGTTTTGACATGGATATTTCATCTGAAGGACATAAATTTGCTAAGGCGACCACATAACAATCCTGTCCTTGGATGACGTTTTAAATGATCAGTTGGTCAATAGATGCACTCAACAAAAAACAAATGATGTCTCGGAACTTACAGCACAACAAAAAGAAGAAAATATTGCCTGGATAGAAAAATAGACAGCTCCTATCAACTTTCAAAATTCATTATTTCATGTTCGGAATAAACGCTATCTAAATACGTGGCCAGAGAGCGAAAATGAGCATCACAGATAAGTATTGTAAGTAACAGTGACCACATAATCAACACGTTAAAATCATCAGTCACCGATAAAGTCATGACAATGTAGACAGGAAGATGTAAAATTTATAAATTCAGTAGCAGATATCTAAGGCAAATGGAAGTCTCTGGTTCAAGTTCGCGGTCAGATCATTCATCTGGAATCACGACGGCTACAACACCAGGTAATTGAAACGTATCTGAAGTTTCTCTGTCAGTAGTATCTCGCGCCCTCGGTTCGGAAGTAATATCGGGTCCTTGAGCGACATGATCGGAAGACCTAGCGATATTCAGTTCAACCACAGAAACGGCCTCCTCCGTACCCGCAGTTCGGTAAGTGTCAGGGCCAGGAGAGGCAACCTCGGCGGTTGCAACGTCCGCACTTGCAGTAAAACTGGGCGAGCTTATTTCACCGCGACGTGGGAGGATGCCACTTTCTGCACCTCCAATGTCTGTTGTCGTAGCCTCCTCGTACGACGGCAATGTGAAAGTGAGCGCGCTGATTTGCCTACTCACGGTGAAGACGGGACGTTCTGATTGGTCAGTGAGTATCGGGTCGTCGATAGGCTCGGGGGCGTCGTCGCTGTCTATGGACGTGATTGGTGGAAAGTACACAGGAGGCGGCTCTGATGGTAAGAATGTCCAATCAGAAGGTTCCGGACACCTTAAGTAGATAAAAGGTAAAAGGATTGTTGTTATTCTGCTACGTGAACTTCTATACTTTTTGTATTTCACGATTACTGTTTGTTTGTTGTTTTTTTTTTGGGGGGGGGGGGGGGGGTGGGAGGGGGAACGTTGCTATTTGGATATTTAAACAATGCAAAATCAATTATGCTCGTTTGAAAAATAACTTGATTTCAAATAAGTACAATCTCCATACAAACTGACTGATTACACGCCACCTCGTCATGATTCAATTCAATTCAATACATTTTCACTCTTTTTTTTCCAACAAAACATTACATGATAAGTCAGGAATTGTATCATAGGCATATATACATTCGACTCTTTGAAAAAATACATGATAGATAACAAATAAAGATAATACATGCATACTGGCAAAGTACAAAGTTATGTTTAAGAAAAAAAAGAACTGGGAGGTGCACATACAGTCATGCTTGTATATTGTAGACCAATTACTATTATGGTTAGAAAAGCAACTATGTTCGTTTGAAAAAAAAAACAACAACTTTAATTCAATTTAATTTAATTCATTTTTATTTAAGCACGGCACATACTTCAGTCCGGAGACTGTTCTTCCGCAGGCCCGTGCGGATAAAATACAACTAAGTACAATTAAGTACAATCTTCACAGAAACAGACTGATTCCATGCCTGCTCGTCATGATTTGAGTGAATCTAGTAATTCTTCCAGTCAGCTCTCCTTTGAGATATTCGTAGATTTGCGTGAGTATACGATGATTTTGAAAAGGGTTTCTCAGGAGATCCTTATTAACACGATACACATGATACAAATAGAAGTGTTTTGCAAGAACGGATTCGTCATATACAGATGATTCAAGGTTTACAATAAAACATTTTAAAATCAAACAGCGAAGTGTCCAACACAACACTGTGTTCAAGGTGATTGTGATAAATGTAAAAAAGTCAGATGTACGAAGTTGCATAAGTCTTTTTTTTTATTTGACAGCAACAGGTAAACTCACATGTGATGCTGTTTTGAAATAACAGGAATGCATTTACTTAAAGCTCATAAAGAGATTGAATTAGATAAAGCTCATAAAGAGATTGAATTAGATTTGCTTTTGACATTTTTTTGGTACATGTACAGATACTATCAACAAATAGAACAGGAAAAGATTGTTGTGAATCCAATTTACAAATTATATTCGAAAGAAACATCCATGATAGAATTGACGAAGATTTGAATTGTAAAACGCAATGGTATAATTTACCAAAGCAAATGATGTATATTCTGTAAATTGTTTGTAAACTTTTCTTTTTGATATCTATGAAACTGTCATTAATTATGAAATTATGTAATTATGAAGACAATAGATACCCTGTTGTGGGTATTTAAAATAAAATCAAAATCAGACATAAGATGAAAAAAGTAAGACATTAAAGTAATTAATCAGTTTTCACAGAACAGTGACATTGATCGTAACATTGTGTAAAATCACCTATCAAGGAATGACGTCTTCAACTCAAAATACCCACACTGTTTCATTGCACGAAGTATCATGATTTGCTTATTTCGCAATATCATATATCTAATAAAAGTCGCCACTGCCAGATAAATAGCACAAATCTAATACGTGGTGTACAATATTTCATTTTCTATTCTTATGTTCGCATTCCATCCCCCATAAAAGGAATATTAAATTTAGTGAAGATTTATATGCTTATGCATTGCCAATAAGTATATGAAACCTCGTCATCATCATCACCTCCTCCCAACATTTGCAAAAGGTGCTTGCTTGTGCTTCTTCTTATACAACTTTTCTTTAAAAGTTTTTTCCTATAAAGTTTTTCTTATTTTTATTAATTACCTTACATAGTTTATGTTCGATATCAATGAAATACTTCTCACTTTGTTCGTTTGTCTTTTCCTCACCTAAAATATATTGAACACTACGGTGCAGGGATTGCAGTGTAAGAAGAAAGCGACTAATCTATTAACACGCATATCAGTCACCGCCTGACCACTTGTGGCTGTGTTAAGATTAGGGAGGTGTGAGATCTCTCTCACACCTCCTTGGTTAGATAACCGTTACATTAAAAAGGAAGATTCCAACTGCTCCCTGGGCAATTCTTAAGCGACCAGAAATGGAGCTTTAAAAAACGGTCAAAAGAGGTGTATAAAACAAACAATTTTAGGCCTTTATGCAGCACATTCTGGACACGTTTTGACAGTGCTTGGCCGGAAATGTGTTAGTTTGTTTGTTTTTCTCACTATTTTCTTTTCAGTAATGGTACTGTCACGACTGTGAAGAAAAGGGCATTTCAGATGATTTCATATGATCTATACACTGTTACACTGAAACGCTAGATACAAAGAAACATGTATAGAACACATACATTACAAAATGGGAGAAATACTCAAAGGACCATGGGAACATACCGCATCAATTCCTCAACGCTGATACTCGCTGCGTACGTCGGAGGATTGTCTCCGCTGTTCGTTTCCTCGGTGGTCGCTCGCGGCGTGCTAGGCTCGGCCCTAGACGACGCTCGATGCCGACGTGCACGCCGGTTTCGATGAAGGCGGTCCCAACTTCGATATATGCCGTCTCCCTCCACCGACGCCGTCCGGTCCTTGTACATATTCCTCGCCACATAGTCCATGAAGAGGAGGGCGAGTCCCGTCATGATGACGCATATGCCCACAATGATCAGAGCCGGAGCTTTGGCGATTGGCGACACAATCATAAGCAGAGCGCCAAACGTGATGGTGAGAAAGGACTTGCACCGAAGGTTATGCCATCCCTTGTGCTCGTGCCTCGGTGGTCGTCGATAGGGCATTCCTTGTACTGTTCGTCCATCTCGAGCCATTGTTTAAAATGCTGCGAGCTTAATCGTGATGCATTAGTAGGTCAGGGTAGCCATGTTTACGTCTGATTCATGCTACCTCAACCTCGAAGTACGAGGCCTTCTCCTTGAATTGTCCTGGAAAAGACAACCAGCCATTTTAGTTCAGCATACTCATACTTCAACCTGCTGCTGAATATTTACCTGAAGTCCAACACAATGAGACTGAACCTCAAACAGTCGAAACAGTACAAGTTTTGACTGTCATGGATCCGTCTGTAGAGTTAGACATTTCTCGACCTCTCTACTAGCGAAGGCAAGAGATGGAACCAGCGTGCTGTCATAGACACACACTTGTTCCAAACCTATTCCTATATCTTCGTGTTACGTGTTGGTACTGGGGTTGAAAGGTTGTTTGCCCTCAACAAACGTGTTGACTTATACGCTGCGTTATCTCCACTCTGCTGACCGTAATCAGGTCCCATCAACGTAAATTCCGTGAGGGCTAGGGAAGATACCCCCCCCCCCCACACACACACACACACAGTTTATTTCCCTTGTATAAAGTCTTACGTATGATCAAAACTTAAACCAAATCATCAACTTCATATTTCTCCGCAACGACATTACTAATACCGCTGTCGCTTTGCTTTCTTGTTCGCTACTCCAACAGGCATTGCGATATTGCGTTACAAGAGAGTAGGCCCTACACCAACTGAAAATGCAAGCTCCTAGCCAGGGTAAAACAAAACGAAATGACAACGCCATGGACAAACAACATCTCGTAACGGTACCAAAGCAGCAAGAGTCCAAATTGACCATTGGTCTTCTGTTCTTATCTCATGGTCGGTTTGTGTCTTATTTTTTATTGAACTCTACACAACTTAGAAGGAACTGGTTCTCAACTATCACACACACACACACACACACACACACACACACACACGCACACAAACATCAGTAGGTATACATCCCTCCACTCACACGCCGAAGCCTATTGTGCTTGAAACTTCACAAGTCGAAAAGTTGACAAAACAATGAAGATGTGTTAATATTACATTTGATCTATGTAGAATATGTATATTGCTTTTTTTTTGCAAAATATGTTTTGTACACTTACATTCTTTGTTAGAAATGAAAATAAATGAAACAAACGAAGAAAATATGTCTTTCGGAAGTCACAACGAACAGGCCTCTTCATTTTGCCTCTGAAGAAGATTCTGCTGTCAAAGGATCGAAAACTCAGCCCCCCTCTCGACACGCAAATTCACATACTTTATAATTACTTTCCAACAGCTGACGACAAAAATTTAATCATCCCTACTCCTTTCCAGTTTGGCTGCAATCATTGCAATCATTAATCGTTGTCTCCTCTCAGAACCTAACACTGAGTCAGATTGGTATCTCTCAATTAATCAGGCAAAGGATGCCCCTATGGTATGAGCTTCAGATGTGAAGTGGCACGATGCATCGAAAAATAATGCATTAGCAAGTTTCAATCAAGTTTATATGATACCAGGATGATGACGATAATCAAATTTAAAATTATTCCATAAACTAAATTATGTTTCCCCAGCCATGGTCTTCTTGACCCAGAAGTTTAGTTAAATTCTAGGGTAAATGTAATGGTAGGGCCCTGTAGTAGAGCATGAAGACTTAATAAGAGGCGCTATTTAGAATACCACAAGAAATTCATGCCTATTATCATCATTGATACTGACAGTCTTCTTCTTCTTATTATTATTATTATTATTATTCTTATTATTATTATTATTATTGTCGTTGTTGTTATTATTATTATTATTATCATCATTATCATCATGATTATTATTAATCGTATCATCATTATTACTAATTTCATCATCGTTATCACTGTCATCAATTTACTTGCCTGCTGGAGTCCATTATCTGCAACGCAATAAAGACAAACAAACAAACAAACAGACAAATAAACAAACAAACAAACAAACACACAAACAAAGCTGGTGAACTACGAAAGTGGAAGCCATTCAAGGGGAAGTCTTTGACCTGAAACAAAAACTCGACAAAAAAAAAAGACAATAAGGGAAGGACATAGAGGATGAGATAACCAAGCTGAAACAAAACAACGCACGATTGGAAAGCTATCTGAACAATCACGAACAACATTCCAGGAAGTCATGCATCAACATCTTCGGCTAACAAGAGAAAAAGAGAATACTGACATGTTAGCTGCTGATATCATCAGGTCGGAGCTGAGCGTGACATTGCACCCGATTGATGACATCGATCGTTCACATCGTTCACTATATCGCCCTCAACGATGATTCACTCTTTAAAAGAAGCATCCAGTCGTAAAGTGCATCCACGTTCGATCATTGTATATGATAGTAAATATAAATTGTCATAACTACTATGATATGCAAATTGCATGTTGCGTGATTGTCACTAGTGTCGGTGCTGAATAAAAAACGTGAAATACAAACTTCGATAAATCCCTGTTTCTAGGCACGATCATGCTGTGATTCACTTTTCAGATACTTTATTTTGACTCGGCATGCTTCTCACTGTCACAACATCAAACAGAATGAACTCTGAGGCAAAGCATGACCTTTTCTTTGCTGGTTTGATCACTTTTATGTTTTCTATTACACTTTTTGTGAGTAAAATGCCGCAAGAGACACTCGCATTGCTGATTGCCCATTGCAGTCACCATCCTGCATTAGACTTTGAGAACTCAGAAAAGAAAATGGTGGTAATGATGAGTGCAATAACTGTTTTAACTCCTTGAGGCCCAAGGTCTGTGAACGTCAACGATAATATAGCTTACAGACAGGAGGTCGTACTGGTAGACTTAAGCAGGTAAATGTGGTTTTGTCTATAGCATCATATGATGCTCGAAGCAAAAAGAAGTTTTCTTTTTTTAAATCAAAAAGACATTCTTTCACTTATACAGTTCTCATAATGCAATGAATGCTTACAATGATTTCTATACGGATGTCTCTGAGTGGATAATTTCATAGCATATCGCACTCAATATCCCTTTATGTATCAAGCTAACATTATAGACATGTCAAATCATATCATAATGAAAAGGTCAAGTAAATTTCCTCTCGACAAAACTTAATTTCGTACTTGCTGTTTTCCCCTTGATATCAATATCCCTTCGTAAAATTTCATCAGGGTTTACTGGGGAGAGAAAAAAGTGCTGCTATGAAGTTTCTTAAGTCATCAGTTATCTGCATTTATGACCGTTTGCTCGTCCTTTGGATTACTGCAGTCTAGTTCGCAAAACTGCAATCAGACTCTGGGCAAAAAAAGCTTCATCGCTATATGACAAGCAAACTGGACAGAGGGTCAGTTTAAGCAGGTCGGCAGTTAGCAAACAGCAGGTTTGATGTCGCGTTTCAGATGAAACTTAGCCTTATGCAAAGGCCCTTAAGCATGGGTCCAGGTCTTTGCAGGTGGTTTGTATCAATAGTCTAGAGTATAAACGTCCGTTTGCCTGCTCCTCTCGTAATTAATACAGCGACAGCGCCTTTAGCAAAGGTCAGGTGAGACTGCAATTAGCACATAAATTTCCCTCGTTTATGATCAAAGGTCTTGTTTACCTTTGAGATCAGTGATTTAAAAACATTTTAAGATATCACATTTGATGCATATGCGTAGATCTGTTGTACCACAAAATATCATTCCAAATAAAATTTTCGCAATAAAGCCTTCATATAAGGAAATGTTTTTCTCAATAAACCGTAACTGTAGACGGTTTATTCTGGAAACAATTTGATCATAACTGTTGTTCTCATTTTGTACATCTAACAATTCAAATTTTTACAGTGGTTGTTTCTATCCCTAACTCACATTTTAGAACTATTTTAAAGCACTAATGTTGGGTTTTTGTTTCATCTGCAAGTGGTTAATATATGCCTTCAACAACAGACCATGACCCATACAGAGGCCAAATAATACGTATACGTGTAGAAGTACGTAACAGGTAAGATGCTACGAGTAGACAGGGCCAGATGTAAACAGCTTGCTTATTCTCTTAGGCATGCTAGGAGAGGACACACATACACAATTTACATTAAACAACAAGCAAAATAATACACACTCACGCACAACGATCATGGGAAGGTGGGTGACAAACGTTCCGCTCACCAATTCCACCATCAAACATGATTAGCAGAAATGATCTAACTTCCGTGAAACCATCTGCGAATTAACGTTACGTCACAAGCATCTATCCCATTGGTCGGAAATACAAAAAAACAAAAGATAGGAGATGTCGAACTGTATCTCTGCCGATCTGCTACATTACAGACATGACAGAGTACGCTAAGTGTTGCCACATGCCCGTTTGGCCACATATTTGCTATGCATCCAGCTAACGACCTAAATCATATATACACTGTTTATATATATATATATATATATATATATATATATATATATATATATATATATATATATATATCGTCCAACATTGAAACAATAAAGTTTTTGTTTATTGTTTAATTGAGAGATGAAAGATTGAATGTATAGTTATCATGGGTATGACCCTTTACACTATTTCGTGTATAACACCATGGACCTACAACAAAACAGAAACACACAACATACACACCACTCAAAATACGCACATATAGAATATGCGTAATTATAGTCATTTTATCTGGACTGATTTCAGTGACTTTAATAGTGTTGTAGGAAAGATGGATGATTATCACAGCCTGACCAAAATGATTTATTATCAAGCTATGATGTAAATGAATTTATACGAAAGAATTTAAATTTTTGAAGTTAATGTTTCTAACTGACAGGTTACTTTGCATCTTGTCTTTGCTATTTCATATGAAATTCTTATAATTACTGTTTGGCAAGTTGTTGTTGTCAACGTGGTGAATCAGGTTGAGAAGAACAACCAAAGAAAACAAGGTTATACATTTGTCAGTATCATGTAAAGAGTGCGATCGAAAAAGGAATTTACTCTTGTTCTTGTTAATTTAAGGATATTTCCGACTAAACCTGAAAGCAAACAAAATCATAACGAAATTAGATGATTGTATGTTTAATCAAAACTTCAAGAATATCAAATATTACTGGAAAGGATTTAATTTGCTCTTTCTGGTGATGGACGTAACTGCATACTCGTTAAAAACGGCACTGAACCCGTTTGGGGTTAAAACTTTTCAAATCGTTATCATTAATTTGATTCATTGAAGCACCTTACCCAACCGTTTCTTTGTCACTTACTTTTGGGAATAAAGTATCTAGAAACAAAAAAAAAATGATAGATAGTTAAAATTCATTGATGAAAATCTCAATCTTTCTTTGACAACACAAATTTGTATTTCTGAAATGATTTTAGTCAGACTGGAATGATTGGTATAAAGTATACAACTACGGGAACAGGTATTTGCAAATTTACATAAATAGAGATTGTTAAAAGAACAAAAACACAACAATGACAAACTCTATTTTCCTCGACAGTGATTTAATATAAGAGTTATGCAACTCTAGCATGCAACTGTCCAAAGATTGTCATTACTGCAAGATTTCTAAAAAAAGTTTAACTTCATTGTGAGAGAATACAGTGTGTTCATTTCATTTTAAAGAATTATTCCAGTTTCGACATAGTCAACATAGTATGTAACAAGTGTTTGCTGAGTCAATGAAAATCTAATTCATCCATTCAGTACAGACAGATGGCTAGCAGCATACAATACAATGCCATGATGGGGCTATATGACAGACGAATTCTTTTAATAGACCCTCCAAACTTAGTATGCATTCAGTTTTCTGCTATATAAACAAGAATACTTCTTTATATGAAAAATGTAAGTTACAAACATAGAACAATGTAAAACATAGTACAAAACTAATTCTATACAAAGAAATATATTCAGAAGGGCATTTTTTTCTCGTAGAGAATAACTACTTTGCATTGGTAAGGCAGAAAGCGAAGAGTAATATTAAACAACTTCGGTTTCTTTTACATACTCTGACCTATCGCAAGAATTTGTAACAAACGAATATCAATATGCCATGCAGCATTAATTTTCATTTCTGAATAACATTCTCAAGAGAGGTAAATATCCATTTGGCTCTTAAAGGGATGATACAGTATTGGCGGAGATGAGAATTGGGCTTTTAACTTTTTGAGAGATACCAAGAAAATACTTATGATATATTACAGAGCATACTATTTCAAGTGGAATTCAAAGTTTATTTGATGAAAATCCGGTTTGGAATGACTGAAACATCCAAAAACAAAGTAAAACAAAGCGATCGTAATAAACTGTGGGTCCCACACTTTATTAGAATCGCTCTTTTTTGGATATCTCAGCCATTTCAAAACCAATTTTCATCAAATAAACATTGAATTCCTTATAGAATTACATGCTCTTTCATATTTCATAAGAGGTTTCTCATTATCTCACCAAAAAATGTTAGAAACCTGAAATTAGGTCTCAACCAAAACTGTACAATCCCTTTAAAATGAATGTATGATGAGCCTATCTAATAGAATTCATTAGTAAACAGCTGCATCTGACTCACATATCAGTAAACATAATGTGTTGCATTCTCATAGTTTATATCTTTATAGTATACTTTATTAAGTACAAACATAAAGGTACGCAGACAAACATTCATAGAATGGGATAACCATTAAATCGTAACTTCTCTCTCTCTCTCTCTCTCTCTCTCTCTCTCTAGCTATCTGCTCGGAGCTCAGTAAGAAAAAAAAAGCGCTGACCGCAGTGTTTGGTACAATACAGGAAGGGTTTTTTTTTTGTCAGACTTGATGTCACAAAACAAAAAACAAATTACTTTATGAAGCATCGATGAACAAAATATAGTATGCCACGGGAATAAAAGAAAAATCCCTGATAGTTGAAGACGGCAAAAAGAGGTTCATCACTTCTTTAGTTCCACTGGATTCCCCTTGGACTGGCACACAGGGGACCTCTTGATATCACGAATTGTTTTCGACCTGTGTATTACTTGGAAGGGCTTGCACTCTTGGACAATATAACAGAACGTTCGTCTCTCCTCCACAAGTATCTGTCGAAGACGACACAGCGCTCTCGAGCCTACTTATGATATCAGCTGTCGACGTCGTAATCGTTGATGTGGATACCGATGACAGCGGCGATGACAGCGTCGGCATCGATGAGGACATCGTGTCCATTCCACTCAGTCTATCTAACTCAATGACCTCTTCGTAGGAAGGCAGCGGCGGGGTGGATAATGTCCGTCGACGACTGTAGATTGGGAAAAGGACGGGTAGTTCGGACACGGTGTCGTCGGGATCTTCGCGTGTGTGTTGTGAGTCCACGTCGGTCTCAAAATCCACCGGGGTAGCCGAATAGACAGGCGGGGGATCACGGGGTGGATAAGGCATCATAAGAGATAAACCGCTTGTCCTGAAAAAAAAAAGAAATGACAAGAGGCTTTTGAAACTATAGTTATACTCCTATGACTCAACACCATTAGTTCACACACATTCATATTTTATGCATAGATGATTATTATATTTTTTACAATTATTATTTTCATTGCTATTTTCCCAGCTATACAGTATACTTTCCCCTATGGAGAAGCAGCAGTGATCACATGATCAATTAAGAAACTGAAATCCTTCCCTGCTCATTAACGGCAGTACCATAAACATTGCCCCTTCATACACGGTGTTTAAAATAATTATGAACAATGAAATAATTCTCTTCAAAAATTCGAATTTAGGTGATTTTGGAATCGCCAAAGTTGCTCAAATTGATCAATAGAAATGCCTTTCTTATTTCCGGGGTTTCTGACTTAGACATATTTGCCATTTTGCATAGATATGAATATTTGTCATCTAAATTCACTTTGCTCTTTACTATAACAGCAGGAAACTGATGTAAGCGGCTGTATGACAGATTTCGATGTTTATTCTCTTTTTAATTTGCCAACAATGGGCAATAATATTAAAGGGGAGGATCGAAAGATGAAAATATAAATGGCATTTGTATCAGACAATAACTAATGTACCTGTGTGAGAACTAGACCAAAATCGTAGAAGCTAATGAGGGATCGCATAAGCCATGGGCAGGACAAACCAACAGAACAGAGAGAACGGATTATTTTTTTTTCTGTGCTATGTTTGTGCCACAGTACAGTTTCCTTTAAAGTGAGACATAGAAAAAGCTTTCAAATTCATAGAATTCTTCCGTCGAGGTGTTTCATTGCAACTGTTTGACAAATTGCCCTACATCGACGTAAATAAGCACTGTCACTGCAAAAAATCTGTGTTAGAGTTAACACCATGAGTGTTAAATCTAACACCGCTCAAGTGACAACAGAGCACCACACCCACAGGTGTAGAAAGTATGTTGTGATGGTGTTGAAAAGTGTTTACCTATGCTAGCACTTTGTTGTGTCAATTTGACATTTTGTAGCTGGTGATATTTTGACACTGCGCTGGTGTTAAATCAACAATGGCACCGCATGGTGTTGATGTGATATTGCTGGTGTTAATGTCAATGGTATAAACCCGTCCAACTTCAATAAGAGACCACACAAACTGGTGTTACAATGGTGTAAATGTGTTCACACCTTTTTTTCAAAAATCAAGTGCTTTATCAGAAAACTCTTGATCGTCTTGTTGATGTTCAAAATCAACAAGAAGAACAGCAACAAAGAAACTATTAATAAAGCAATTTCATATTTTGAAATGACACCCAGAGGTGTCAATCTAACACCATAAATGAGCACGGGAAATTCAACACCATCTCGGTGTTTCATATTTAACACCATCTCGGTGTTTCATATTCAACACCGGACTTTTTGCAGTGTGTTGGTTCTAATCCTTATAGCATGCAGCGGGTACTGCGTAATTATTCAAATTCATGAAATTCTTCCGTCGAGATGTTGCTGTTGACACCACTTGCTGTCGGGCGGAAGCTCGGTGGTCTAGTGGAGATGACGCCTGTCCGGAGATCAGGAGGTCGTAGATTCGAATCCTGCTCGAGTATATTCGCCCATGATTTTTTCATTCATCATGGCTACTACTAAAACACTGATCAATTCAGTGCTTATTTTTGTCGATGTTCACGTATAGGGCAATTTGGCAATCAGTTGCAATAGAAAAAACTTTTATTACAGTTTATGCATTCAGTCATAATTATGTGAAGTTCTCACTCAAACATTATAAATATTGAATAAATCTGTATGAGTGTCTATTCAATGAGAAAACATTTTTATAGTGCATCCAGTTTAAGAAATTTGAGTAAAAAGTCTTATATACTTCAAACCTAAAAAAAAGTAAAACATGCTTTTGAAAAAAAACACCAAACCATTAACTGTTTATAAAAATTTTCAATCTAGAGTGACCATGTTGATCACACTTGGTTATTCTAATCGAGAGTAGTCTTTGATATTTTTATAAATGAAAAAAAAAATGGATTGAAAATGTTCAATCTAGAGTGACCATGTTGATCACACTTGGTTACTCTAATCGAGAGTAGTCTTTGATATTTTTATAAATGAAAAAAAAAATGGATTGAAAATGTTCAATCTAGAGTGACCATGATGATCACACTTGGTTATTCTAATCGAGAGTAGTCTTTGATATTTTTATAAATGAAAAAAAAAATGGATTGAAAATGTTCAATCTAGAGTGACCATGATGATCACACTTAGTTATTCAATCGAGAGTAGTCTTTGATATTTTTATAAATAAAAAAAAAATGGATCGAAAATGTTCAATCTAGAGTGACCATGATGATCACACTTAGTTATTCAATCGAGAGTAGTCTTTGATATTTTTATAAATGAAAAAAAAAATTGATTGAAATTTTTCAATCTAGAGTGACCATGTTGATCACACTTGGTTATTCTAATCGAGAGTAGTCTTTGATATTTTTATGAATTAAAAAAAAATGGATTGAAAATTTTCTTCGTGAGACGTTTCGCCGATTAACAACCATCTATAAGAATTTTGGATATTACGCTTCAACTGGATTCATAATAATCTACTTCAGTCTAATCGATAGTATTGTTTTGTAAGGAAGCGTAAGGCAAACTTTTTTTTTGGCATTTTGTAGTATTGCAACTATAAAAAATAGACAGAAATTCACAGTTCATGCATAGAGGCATGAGTTAGATGCTCATTGTGTGCATTTATTGTGATAAACTCCATTCAGTGCTTGCATACCCGATTAAAAAAAAGCATTCTTAATAATGCTTCTTTGAGTATTCACGGCAAAATGTGCCACAAAAAAGGATGTTTGTTTGTCTGTTTGTGTTTTGCTGTCATAATATATACATAAAAGGCCACATCTATCAGTATTCATACATCCAAATGTAGTTATATAATAAACCACAAAGAGAAAGAGACCAAGCATGTGAAGGTTTTATCTCACCATATGTCGCCTTCTAGCATAGAAGATGAATTTGTTTCCGTCCTCGTCTGCATCTGACGTTGTGAAACCGTGGTCGATGACTCGCTTACGTGTCGTTGACGAGGTCGACTCGTTCGTGGCGCGTTTCCCGGTGGTCCTCCGGCATCTTGCGAACTCGAGTTCCTTACACAATATATGAGCCTTCCCAGAATGAGGACGGTGAGGCCGAAGAGAACGATGCTGAGCCCGGTGATGAGGAGAGGGGCTAGCGGCACGGCAGCGTAGACGAGCAGGAAGATCATACCGACTCCCATCACGACCAGGGCCTTGGCCACAACCTTCTCACCGCGGTGTCCGTTTCTCGTCGACCCGAATCTGGCCCGAGTAAGGACGTTCAGCTCGGAGCTCTGTGCCATGGTTCAGCCTGTGTGTGTGCTTGCAGTTTAATCTACAAAGCGGAATTTGCACATAAAAATCGTTCTTGCACACTTTACGTTTTCGAAAATGAAATTATTTCAACAGGGCTAGCTGCACATTGAATGACAATGATGATCAAGACGCTATGGCTCAACTTTCTAGATCCATTGCAGGTAGAGGGTATTTTTCCTGAAAAATTCACCTGTGATTGACGAAAGTGTGGAAGTGTATAGCGATCAAATGGGCAGGACGCGGATCCATATCATCTTCGTTGAGCTATTCCAGTACTGCAAAGAACGATTTGAACAACTCTGATCTTCTGGAAACTGTCATGTTAGATAACAAAGCAGTTGAAGGAACATTTTCTGTTCCCGTGGATACATCCTGTCGGAGTTTTTGCGATAAATCGCAGTTTTTCTTGAGCTGCAATATCACAGGAGAATGCGAAAACAATATAAGCAGGAAACTAGCAGTATATCAATGTTTGCTGATCGAAAACTTGCTAACCTACGAAATCCATTTGGACGATATCACAGCGCAGACTTTGATCTGGTAAACAAAGGGGACTCATTTACTATCCTTTAAAGGAACGTCATATGTTTTTCATCGAATTCTTGCTATAGGCTTAGTCATTCTTAGAAGATCGAAACAAACACGCAAAATAATATATCCTCGAGAAAACATGGCCCTAAATATCGAAATGATTCATTTTCTCTGTTACTTTTTTTTGTAGTATTCAGTGGTAAAGTAATTTCCGCATGGCTTAATACCATTGTTCATCTTTAGCATAACTTATCACCAATATTTTAAGGAAAAGGTCATGAAAAGAAAAAAAAAACCTATAGACGTACTATTTTCTTCAATCAACAATAATAATCGCAGGGATAAACTCACCTTGAGTCGTGGCGACGTTTAATAAAGACGTGTCGAAGCTTTCCAAAGCAGTGGATCCTGTGAGGGACTCCTTTTTTTTTTCTGTTTCATTCAGAGTTGAGAAATTCGCCTGACATTTCCAAATGGCCTTTTGGAGTAATCCCATGACTCATAAAACATGACATTTCATCACAAAACCCTGACCAATAGCGTGATATTATTGTCTTGACAGGGGGCGTAGATGGTCCATTATATTGGACTCTTATCAACACCAAAAATGCCGTCAAACCCCGTGAAAACCCACCCAGTTGTCATTCTTTCCATCATTGTTATCATTGTTGTTTTGTTACTTTTTTTTGTTCCACCGTGCATCAATGCCTAGCCACTATCATGTGATGAAACTGATAACCATGGCTTGTTTAGAAAATGGTCATACAGTAATGTCGTAAATCGTGAACTATAGACAAGCAGCTTTTGACATTGTGCTAGCGCGCGTCAACTGTTCGCTTGATATTTCCTGCTCTCTTTTTACTTTTTGAGCTTTTTAATTTTAATAGTGTGCCACAACCTGAAGCAAAAGACGATTCCTATATTGTAGGTGTAATTAGGTGAATTAAAGTTAAGAGCTATGCGTTTTTACATTGCTTCAAAAGGTTAAATGTAAAAAAACGAGTTTTCTGGTAGAGGGAATGTATTGTTTTTGGTTTTCTACGATACATCGTTGGTCACACACACACAGCTATAAAAAGCTACGCCCCTGCCATACGCCTATATACACAAAATGACGTTCCGCACAAGTCGAACAATTTTTTTTCAGCTTAAGTATTAAGAAGATATACATGTCTAAATTCAATTGTGCTTTATAGAATTGCACCTTTCGAAAACCCAATTTGGTCTGCTTTTTCAGCAATGAAAATTGAGCAAGTGACGCCAAAACGTCAAATCAAAACAAAGCAAGTCTAGTCAGCTTAATATAAGGAAAAAACGTTGGAAGTTTCATCGAAATAAGACATGGAGTTTGAAACGTATAAAAGATGTCTGAAACGTATAGAATCCTTAACAATGTGAACAATATTAGTCTCAAATATTTCTGTCGCTTTCAATTCAGATCTTGGGAATTTATCTTGACAGTAGCATGTTAGCGACTGATCAAAACTATATTTGCAGATCTGTTCGGTTTCGGTTAAGAAATGTGTCACAAATAAGGAAGTATGAAATCACGATGCGTGTTATCATGCAATGAGAAGTTGTGTATTGTCCGGATTAGATTATCGCAGTGGTATTATGGTCTCCTAACTTAATTTTCAATGGTACGATCAGATTGCAAAGGTTACAGAATTGGGCTGCTCGCATTATCTTTAAGGTGGAACGTCTTCACATTCTCTCACCTTGTTTAAGTCTCTTCACTGGCTTTCTGTAATAAAAAGGGTGGTATAGTTAAGATACTGTTGAGGGCTTTTTACACTTGCAAATTTTTCTTAGTCCCGTACCAACGGTGGGGCTAAGGGGGTGCCTTAGCCCCACCGATGGTACCGGACTTTCCTTAGCCCACTTTCTGTTTACACTTGTTTTTGCCAAAGTGGGCTAGCCCCACCGATAATCCCGTACTATCTGGCCCTGCAAAAAAGCAGGGTTAGCACCGCAATTGCGGTGCCAAGCAAGCGAGTGTAAACAGAACAAAGAAATAATCCGGGGCTAAGCGACGGAGACGACGTCCGAACCCCATTGACCAATCAGAAACGAGGTAATCAAGTGCTGCCGGTGCGTGCGTGTACTTGTACAGTGCGCAGCGTAATCATGAATATTCATGTGGTTTGGAAAGTACGAGAAATACGAGTGTAAAAGGGTAAGTTTTCTCTTTAGCCCAGGACAAGAGATTAGTACGGGATTTATTGGCGAGTGTAAAAAGCTAAAAAAAAAAAATTGGTACGGGATTAACGATAGTCCTGGGTCAGAGAAAGTACGGGGTTAAGAAACACAAGTGTAAAAATGGCTTTGCTGGTTTAAAAACCTTTCACAACCAAGCACTGAGATACCTCAAAAATTGTCTCAAATTTTATATTCCTCTCAAAGGAATCTACGTTATAGCGCCGTCCCCTGCCGTCTTTCCTGCCAATTGTAAAGCTTTGGATCATACTTTCAATGCAATGATAATGCTCGGTTGTGGCTTATTTTTACTTCGTTCTGTTGCATATATAAAAAAGAAACACGAAAAGAAAATACATGGCCTAATGACGAATAGCAGAATCATTTAACTTTAAACACCTTGTTTCGTCACACACAAACCCGAGCGTAGAAACTATTCCGTCTAATTGTTACAAGTTCATTCATGAATGTTTCATATACACTGTATTTCAAAACGAATTACACGTTGTATAATATGGCTGATACTAGGTGTTTCAAAAAACATTTCCCACTTTTGATTCTTAATAATTCACAAACTATATATCAGATACCATTGTCATTGATGTGAGTGATAGCTGAATACTGTACAATTTGGTTGAAGGTGGTTTTAATATGAAAGCATAAATCAGTTTCATGAAATCCATGATTAATTTCACAGTTAGGTTCCAGATTTTGCTCTATTTTCAACCCTCTGTACAAAATTTCACTTTGCACAGTGGTCAATGGGTGTGTATGGGAGTGTGTGGTTAACACCTGACAATGGTCCTGAACAATGGCCAGGGTTTGAATGCTTCATTATTTATTCATGAGAAATTCCACTGTCACAACTAGTCTTTATTCAGGCTCTGGCAGTATCTGTGTAAAGTCAAACACCTGCCGATACTTTCTTTGAGTCGCGACAGTCCTCTCCCTACTTCTGAAAAACGAAATTACAATGAATACCTTCTGTTCTATCGTAAACATGGTGACAGGAAGAAAAGAAAATCAATTAGAGTATACACTCTTGTGTATATGGAGCCTTAAATAAATTTACTGTGAAACAAATCGCCCCAATGATAAATGCTGCTGAACTCTTTACCAAAAATGATCTCTTTTTATCGAAAAAGCGAAAATTTGTCAGACTATTTAATTAGTATACATAGACAGTTGTATAAAAATGAGGAACTTTAGATCATTAAATGCTTGATTATATCCCAAATTTAATGATATGTGAAGCAAAATTTGAAAATGATTGCCAGCTGGAATGAAATATGGTGTTTGCAAGCACATGGAAACATGTGCTTACTTTTTCCATGTGCATGCATTTTACCCTTTACCAAGCATGAATTCAGACTAGCAGTGCCCAGGGCAATCAACATGAATTATTGATTAAGCATTCATGTGCCAGGGAGCGCGAGACTGACGCCCCGTCAACAGGTGGTTCAGGCATGTCTATTGTTCAGGGCCATTGTCAGCACACACTCACATACACATCATTGGTTTCTGTGTAAAGTTTATTTTTGTACAGAGGGTTAAAATTTGACCAAAATCTGAAACCTTACTTCAAAATCAATCTTAGATTTAATGAAACTGATTTATGCTTTCACATTCAAATTACCTTCAACAAAATTGTACACTATTCAGCTATTACTCATATCAATGACAGTTTTATCGAATGAACAGTTTCAGAATTGTTAATGATCAAAAGTGGGAAATGTTTTTTGAAACACCTAGTAGAACATGAGAATCCAACCTTTAGCATTTTTTCCACAAACGAAAGCGCAGAATCTGTTCACTCTCGTCGCTCTAATTATTCAGTCTATTACTTGTATTTTATTTTTTTATAGAAGATCGAATATTCAAGTCTTGAAATTTCTTTCCTCTCACACACACACACACACACACACACACACACACACACACATATCAGGATATCTTACACGTCTGTCTGAATTTGCAAAACAACATTCACAAAGAGCATGAACTCCTTGGTAAAGTCGAAAATTTCTTCTCTTAGTATGGAGCTGACGTGTGTGAAAGATCTTACTGAAAACTTTAAAAATCGATATCAGAAAGTTTTTGCAGTAATATAATCGACAGAAATAAATCATCCATTGTGTGTGCGTGCGGGTGTGTGCTAGGGATGTCAACAACAGGAAAGTGAGTTATATTATATGAGCCTACTAAGTATGTTTCCTTCTGATTGCGCATCAGCGTGTGAGACAGATGCTTGCAAAATCGCTCTCCAAAAATCTCACACACAGGGGGGAAAAACACTTCCTCTGTGTTTTCTTCAAATCTTTAGGACGAATTAATGTCATCATGTCGGTGTTGTTAGATGTCATTTTTAATCTGTTTGTCATGAGAAGAGTATGGTAAATTCATTTGTTGCTGCTGCCGATTTTGCTAAACACAAACGTCAACTATTATCATGATATATACCTTTAACATGCATTCGTCAAGTCAGATCATATCCCAGCCCCTCTCCCAAGTAATAGACAGGCTTTTAATAATTACCATGGACTTTGAAACTCCTGATCATTGAACTCTACAGGAGATATTTGGATGTCTCATTGGGCAATCGCTTTGAAGCCACTGCCCCGCCATCTTACTTGCACTTCGCCTACACACTTGTGTTCGGAGTTCGCGACATCACGTGATCGTCTACGTAGAGCGTGTGAGTTAGCATCGCAGTTGTTTGTACAGCTTGATAATGGGCAAATGAGATACTAGTTCAATATATCCAGAAACTTCCCAAAGAAATCAGTGGCTCTTGATTCTATATAATAGTTGTTCGGGAGAGGGCGCTCTTGGAAGGGCAAGGACCCCCCCCCCCCTTGTCAGCAGACAACTTATTACAGTTGCTGCTTCTTTGCATGCATCAGCCTGTCCCGAAAGTAAGCACACAATTTAAAGATAACCCAAACCCAAAGAGCAATGAAGCAGCAACATCAGTAGAACACATCAGAGAATGTTTGAGGAAAACAGGACAATCGATGCAAAAGTTATGAATTTTTAAAGTTTTGGTGTTGGAACCGCTGGATGAGGAGACTACTAGAGGTTATGACGTATGTGCGGACAACAACTTTATTATAAATAGAATATTGATAACTTTGTCCGATTTTCCTCAAACTTTCACTGATATTTCTACTAATGTTGCTGCTTTCACTCAATCCACATTTCTCTTGGGTTAGGGTTTCCTTTAAGGAATATCTAAAAATTCGACTCTTCTGGTCCTGTAAACATCTATTTAGTCGTATGACCGCCTGTGAAGTTTCTCAAGCTCCAGCAGCAGCTTTGTGAGCGATGACAAAATTTTCATGTTGACATTATGCTTCCTTCTTCGGAGGTGAGAAGAAGGGGTAAATTTCTCAATAAATATTCACATCTTCGTTTGATCTTCGTGTGTGGTTCGCATGCCATCACGTCACCTTCTGCAGACATCGTATAGGCCCTACTTGCTTCGGCTGTTGATCGGCTTTTGACCATGTTCGGGGTCAGCTTGTCACGAAATTCAAAATTCGTATTGCTATCTTGTGTCAAACTCGTGATAATGTGACGCCATCCAAGGCGTCATTACTTTCATTTCCAGCTTTTATGAACGAATTTTAATGATAATCACACAGGCAATCCCATTCCTTCTCTCTCTATCTCTCTCTCCCTCACACACACATACACACACACACACACACACACACACACACACACACACATATATCATATATATAGATATACAAATATATCTATACATAGATATAATTATAGTATATGTATACACACATAAACCCACACACACACAGAACTTAATTGGCATCGTATTACATTTTCCGCATAACAGAACTCTTGAAATATGATTAATGAAAACGCGGGTCACATGACAGGAGATATGCATCTCTTCTCCCGTCTCCTCTGAAATTTCGGAGGAATCCGTCATATAGCTTTTGAGTGGGTACCTCCACTTTTTTTTTCGCAGAGTGTATATAGAGTGTATGTATCTTTTTTTTACTTATCATGTAGACATGAACATGTGGATAATCCTGTCTGGTTATGTATATTTTCAACGACTCACATGTCAAATTCATAATATTGTTTCTTGTACATTCTGTTGAAAAAAAAAGTGAAAATAAAGTTTGAATTTGAAAAAAACAAACAACATAGGATAGTGTAAACGGCACATAATTTATTATATTAAAGTACTTTTCCAGGGACCCATTCAATTAACAAACGAGGAATCAAATTTGGGACATATCAAGTTGGGAAAGACATCGAGATTAAAAAGTGTACCGTATTGCAGAACGTGACAAGGTACAGTAGGCGAAAGAGACATTGTACTGTTCTTCTTTCGCTGGGTGAAATAGTTCCTATCTTCTCTGGACTGATTGATCGATCTAAAATTTGTCACTAAGATCAGCTGAATTGAACTTAGGATTAATTTTAGATCTTACAGTGAAACAGCCCCAGGTTGTCCAGGTAACGTGGAAGACAGCTGAAGAGCTTACAACAAGATTTTCCTCATCAGCGTGAACTATTTCTTTGATAGCATTCACATCACTAACCTCTGCTCCTTCTTGCAGTCAATGCGTCTCCGTCGTCTCTCCTTAGATTGAAGGTAACCCCAAAAGAGTAGAAATTGTATGTTTTGGAGATCGATGTATCACAAGCAGGTTTTGCACATTTAATCTTTCTTACTGTCCTCATCGGGTTTCGATGTGAGACATTCCAAGAAGGCGAATTCGATTTATTTTTATGGTTTTAGAAGAATGTTGCAAAGAAACTTTTCAGATCCTCGTTTGGTAAGCACCTTCTACAGATTTTTATATGTCCTCGTTGGTGATACAATGTATCCACTGTCCTTCCTCAAACCCTACTTCACAATCGTACTGACCATGCACACCAACAAGCGAACAAACAAACACACACACAAACACACACACACACACACACACACACACACACACACACACACACACTAGACACATACACACACACAGAGTAATTATTGAATTAGACCCCAAAAACAAAAACACATGAGAAATAGAATAGCAGTTGGTTATCTATACCTGCATTTTACACACCCACTTCCCTCTTTTCGGCTGTTTTTTAAGGACATCTTCCTTGAATGTTTTCAAGTTTTGTCTTTACATATCATGTGATCATGTATAGAATACAGAGTACAGAGTTCATCGGAATTTGATCTAGAGCATAACTAGTAAAAGCAGCAGTAGTGAATGTGATAACATAATTAACAATGACCAATATGTTTGCGAATGCTTCAAGCTGATCCTTCTTATCAGTTATTCGGAGGTCTCTAGGCTTGACTAGTACTTTTGAATATTGCATGATATCAATTGTAGAAGTCAGAAGAACTCAGTGAAAATCCATTTCAATATTGCGACTTCATGTTGCCTTTCGTAAAATCAAATCGGATGGTCTATATTAGACTTGTGGCGCCAAGGCGAGTTGCAACGTAACGCTTCCCGCTCTCTCCTCCCTGAATAGTCGCCAATGGGTGTCGTCTATAAACAATTCGTTTTTTCATCCTCTCGTCCCGCACAAGTCTCCTCGAGGTATGTTATAATGTTACGACAGACAGCGACCATACAACCAGAGCCATGGTCCGAGGACGGCAATGTTAGGCAAGCGATTGATGATAAAAACACACAGGGTGATCCTTGGAGCATCTGACGAGAGTGTGCTTCTCTGATATCTATCAAAGTCAAGCTCCATTACTGTCCATCACGCCTATGAGTTTAACACGAAATGGTATGTCCCGTAAATAAGTTAATGCAACGAATATTATACTTAAAACGATTAGAGACTTTGAAAGGTCGGTTTCAATGGCACTACCGTCTCTTGATCAATGTTCTTGATCGATCTCGTCTCATGATTTACTGTATGTTGAGAACAGCTCAGCCTGATTTAGTGACGTTGCATGAGTCTTCCTCAAGGTGTCCTTCATTGGCACTCAACATCCAGTTGCCATGGAAACTTCTGTGACATCACGATCATCCGCTTGGACGCTCCCGCCATTTCCGTTCATCACCTCGGCATACGTCGGCAATCTATCCTCCTCGTTCACCGACTGAATCTCAGCGAGGTTGAGCGAAGTCGGCATTGTAACGGAAGACGGTGCACCATCCTGGAGGTATGCTGGGAAGGGGAAGCGGTCCGGATCGCTCATCGTCGTAGCGTAGTCCGGCGGCGACTCGGCAAACGAGAGACCCCGACGCATTCGACGTCGAGACGTGGTCCTGTCAGAGATAAGTTTACATCTTCTTTCAGTTATTTGAGTCTAGTCTAAGAACTATTTTTTATTGTAATTGTATAATCACTTGGGCAACTGTCACAGCGGCTTTCTACTCTATCTCTCTGCGAAGACAAGGATGAACCGATCTTTGTAAAGAATAAAAACAAACTACATGTAGAAATGATTGCCTGACTATTGAGATTTTGGTGTGTGTGTGTGTGTGTGTGTGTGTGTGTGTTTGGCGCGAGTTTTGCCTTGTTTCTGTAGTTGTAGAAATCTACCTTTGAATGGCTACACACACGCAAATATATATGTCAGTGTATGTGTTGATGCTAATGTGTAAACACCTCGATTTTATTTATATTCAACGTAAAAACATTCAACGTTCTCCGCTGGTTGCTAACATGGAGTATCAGACTGCACCGTCACGATGCTATATACATCAGCCAAAAACTCAGTCTAAATCAGTCTAAAACACGGCTTGACGATAATGATGCAGATGCACACGCAGAATTTCTCCTGGGGAATTTATCTACCAAATCAAAGATAGTGGTTGTATTTAACGGTCATGTCGTTGAAATGAAATGCACCCCCTAATATGTAAGTTGGCTTTAATACATATTTTCTTCAATATGTAATACATTGTACATCATTTCGATTCAAAGCGGTGTGTAGGCTTACCGCTTGTGACTGCAGTAGAAGAATAGGGATGGCACATAATTCACTTTTACAACTAGTATATATCACATATCTTTTCAGTCTTTGAAATATTTTTTTTTCATTCTTTGTAATTCTTATTCTTCTTCTTTGGAAAACTGGTAGAGCTTTTGACAGTATATTTAAATACCGTTACCATTGTTATAGCCATTCTTATTGTAATGATTATCATTATTACTCCACTATCGTTATCATTATTCCCCATTTTGTTATTTTTACCGTTGTTTTTATCATTTTCATTTTCAGTCTTTATAATTTTCATCAGCCTGTTAATTGACAGAGTCTCACCAAATATCGTCACTGTTTCCTTCCTCGTCCCTGGCGCCAAATCGTCGTCTGTGGTTTTGCATCCTCTTGATCTGCAGAAACATTGAGAGATCGAGGAGGATCAGAAAGATCCCTATGAAGATCCCGACGGAGCCGAGAAAAACGACGAAAGAGGTCGTCGGTATCAGCTGGTAGATGCAAATGAGACCAGCGCTCAGGAGAATCAACGCGTACGCCCGGCATTGGAAAGGCGTACAGCAGCATCGCGTGCGATCGGTTGCGACAGCTGACCTTCTGCGGTAAGACTGCCGTCTGTTGGAGAAGAATACGGCGTCCTCTCTCGGCATGTTTGAGGTTTCCTAGTCCCACCTGTAATTACGCCAGTCGAGATTCTAGCAATGAGAAAACATTTGTTAATGACCTGTTGCTACTTCTGCTATTTCTACAGCTGCTGTTCATGTTGTCATAAGAAATGATGTAGCACTTGGATGGGAAGTTTCATCTTCCGTCAGCTCCGACGTTCAGTCCCACGTACATAGCATGAAAAATGTGGCATTAATGCCTCACGGTTGTCGAGTACGACCATAGCAATCTCCGTTACGAAATCCGCAGGATGTCAACGAGTTCCTCCAACGACGAATCTCACCAGTGCGTTTGGACTGGAAGAAAAAAATGTCAGGAAATTATCTCACAGTCTTCAGTCTTCAGCAATCTGTCATATTGTCCACTGAAGAATATTCGTAAATGTTATACATAGGAAACGTCATGATTCCCACTGCTCACAAATTATTCGAATCTTGCTCGTTAGAAACCTATCGTCATACTTCACTTCTGGCTCTGCAACAAGCACACAGGACCCGCCGCTCTGGCAAAGATTTCAGATTCAATTATCAGGAACTACTGCCAAAGATTCAGGTGATTTGAACGGTTGCTCTTAGACTTTAGCCAACCCGTTATCAAACAGTCAGCGACCTTTGTACCTCCATGCACGTTTGCTTCTCTAAAGTAATTATTGTACTTTGTTAATGACGATGTGTCGTGTTAATCATATGCCTCGGTGCCGGGCACAGCATGTTAGATGCCTCTTTATCACGAACACGTTTTCGTACACGCACACACAATTGTGTAGAAGGACATCGTTCAGGATATTCTACATGTGAACTGTCCGAATTAAATTTCTTACGTGTCAATTAGATACAGAGTTGACTGGTAGGAGAACAATAATCAATTACGTTAATCTGTATTTAATACTCTGTTCGTAAAGTACTGGTAACCAGAAACGTTCAGTTTCAATGAAAATTTTTTCTTCTTCTTTATTTAGGAATGAATAGACAAAATTACACTTTCTGTTCTTCTAGAGAGAATAATCATAAGTCGGTATAGATATCAGGAAAAGATTCAATGTGAAGATCGCTGAGAATAGTTCTTTTAATTCTAAACATATTTATCCCATAACGTATGCCTGTGCAATTCTTCTCAAGAAAAGAAATCCGCATGACCTGACTTTTTCGTTTATGCGTCCACTGTTATTTGCTTGTTTCTACATTTTCCTCTTTTATAACGGTGGCTTGGGGCACGAGAACATCAACAAATGCAATGCAATGAGATGCTTATATAAGGGAAATAATTCCTTGGAGTTAAAAGATAAGTAAAAGAAAGAACTTGTGTAATCCCCCCCCCCCCCCCGACAAACTTTTTAGACAGACATGAAGGGGGAGGTGGCGTAATTGCTGTCAGATTTTGGACTCTAATTCGGGGACAGTTAACAGCCGTTCCGAGGTTAATTCTCCTGTCAGTAGAATCAAACCGAAATAAAACCCTTAACAACAGCCAGGGACCAAGTCTACATTTTATGAAACTATTATCAGTAAGAAATTACACTGCAGGAGATACCATGTACAACAACTGTGCCCTGACGCATTGTCCTGCTGCAGAGGGATCCAGTTTTATGCTGTACTGTGTATGAATGTATATAACGACCTTCAGTTATGAGGGTAAAATATTTCAATGTAGGCTTTGTTTGCCTTTTGCTTGAAGCAAATATCCAGATTGAATAGTAATTCACGTCGCCCACGTTATATTATGTGGTACTTCTGCGAATAATGGCTCCGTAGGCACCGCTACGTGATATCATTTACCGATTACCATGTCAGCTATAGCGTTAATTTGACAACTGTTGCTCACGCCTGTTATGTGCTTCGTCCATGAACCGAGTCGTCACATCGTGAACTGCTGGTTCAGTGTGCAACTACTATGAAAACGTTGCCAATAATTCAGAAGCGTCAGGACAAGAGAGGCATTCTACGATTCACACGTGTCGATAAAACAACAACAACATCAACAAACTAGCAAGAAAATACCGAAAAAATGGTTTATTCAACCTACAGGCCCGTATTACTAGGAATTTTTTTGTATATTTTACACAGGGGTTAAAAAATAGTGGACCTTTCTGTGGAAGTAAAGTGACCCAGCATGGTAGGGTATAAAGAGGGAGTGCAGGAATATTTTCTGCTGGGCAGGGGTATATTCAATCTTTGGGGAAACATGCAAGGGAGGGAGGGTATGGGGCAGAGTATCTATCTCCCTCACAAGAGAGGTTTTTCATATTAGGAATTGAAATTCAGTGGTCTGGTGCACATTTTTGGTTGTATAATTGGACAATTTTCAGTCAAAAAAGTTAGACGATAATTCCTGTTTTATAGTTATTTATTTAGACTAGATAGCACGTACACCACAAACATTCTAAATGCTGTAAATGTTGCGTGCTTTTTATATATTTACAAGATATAACTGATCAAATCATGTGAAGATCTAAAATCTAAGCGCGGCTACCGAGCAGGGGAAGGGTGTCGGATGGAGTATCTCTCCTCCCGCATGAGAGAGCTATTGCATTTTTAGGACTGAAATTTAACGATCTGGAACATGTTTTCTGTGGGATATTTGGGGAAAATCAATACAAAGTAAGAAAATACATTGGATATCTATTAAAATTTCAATGAAGAAAAAAGATGAAATGAAATTACACCATTTAGTATCATTATGTAATTGTTGGGCAAGTTTTTCCTTTACTGGTCAAATATCATTTGAAGATATTATATCTTAACGCCGCGACAGCGGGGAGAGGAGAGGGTCTGGGAAGGGGTATCCCCCCTCCCCCTCCCCCTACCACACGAGGGGGCCTCGTCCATGTACGCAAAACTGAATCTTCTCATGCAAGTGCTACTTTTCATGGACTCTGCGTCCGTAGAACGAGAGTGTATAATCAAATTAAAAGAAAAAACTCAAGACATTTAACCTAAGTTTCCTTGGTGATATCAAATCATTATGTTAGCACAATGAGTCTTCTGATGATCATGGTGCCATGCTTTGCCCGATCTTCTGATATCAGGTATTCAGAAGTTTTCAGTTTATGTAAACATTTTGTTGACATATACCCCGCTCTTTGATCCTCACCAGACATCCACACTGACATCAATATACCGTACTTCCCCATCGTCAGTTTTTCTCAGTTCTCCCCCATCTATACCGCTTTTTTCTTTTTCCTCCTTCTTCTCCTCCCCCATCTTCACACTTTAACTTCGTCTTCTTCTTCTTCTTCGTTACCCCATCTCTTCCTTCTCCTCTTTTCCTCCTTCTTTTATTCTTTATCCGCATCTTCTCCCTTCTTCCCTTTCTCCATCACATTTTCTTCTCTCCCTTTTCCTCTCCATCTCTCATTCTTCATCACTCCTCTTTATCCTCCTCCTCCTCCCTCTCCTCCTCCTCCTCCCTCTCCTCCTCCTCCTCCTCCTCCTCCTCATCATCATCATCATCATCATCATCATTGTCACCATCATCACCATCATTACCATCATCACCATCATCACCATCATCATCGTCATTATCATCATCGCCATCATCATCACCATCATCATCATCATCACCATCATCACTAACATTATCATCACCATCACCATCATCATCATCATCATCATCATCACCATCATCATCATCTACGTTCCATCTTAGCCATTCCGATTCTCTTTCAAAGATGAACAAATACATGTTTAGTTCCTCTTTTCTTGGACATGATGACACCGGAGATTGGTTAAAAAAGAAATAGAAGAATGAATGTAATGTCAAATTCACGTTGAGGAGGATCAGCGGGAGAAGGGGAAAGAGAAATGGATATAGACGAGGAATCAAGAATTACAACGATTAAAAGAGGCACTTCGTTTGACAATGTTTTGATGATAGAAATATTATTTAAACTTAATGGTCCTACATGCTAACAATGGCTCGTTGCAATGTCTCTTATATTTCGTCAAAATGAAGTGATAAAAATTGTTAAAAGTTATCTCTCAATATTTATAATGAAAGTTTACAAAAGAAATTCTCTGCTACTCCAAATTTACCTTGCTCGATTGTTTCCACAGTAGACATGGTATAGTCATGGTAGCCTTTGAATGAACATGGTTTTTCAGATTTTCTGGTTCATGGTTATTGTGATAGAGACAGAATAATCTTCAAGGCATTATGCTTCAGTGTTTTGTCATCACTTTATAGCTCAGATAGAGAAGTCCGACAATTTTTGTTGTTGTGGTGTTGTTATTGTCAAATGAGCAGCCATAATGTTAAATAGAGTCCTCTCAATGAAGGTTACGGAGAAAGTGTGAAAGAGAGCTCAGAAAGGCAGACAATACGAGAAAGCGAGAAAGGCAATAGATGACCTTAGAAATAAGAAGAAACGCAAGCAGTCGCAACTTGAAGTGCTATTCAGCACCATGTTCGAGGTCGTTTTAATAAGTAGCGTAATATTAGACAAGAAGAATAATTTACTTGATTTGTTTGGACACAAAATATTGAAAGTCACAGAATTTCAAAGTTCCACACGCATGTCTAAAGTAAACAGTGACGTTTTATAGCAACCACGTGATTATGCAAATAGGATGAGACAACTATGTCGTGGCGAGTTAATCGACCAAGAGTGATATATATATATATATATATATATATATATATATATATATATATATATATATATATATACATATATATATACATAAATATATATACATGCGTATATATACATGCGTATATATATGCGTGCCTGGAACGCCAGGCACGCAACGTACACTGACACTACATATATTATATGTAGTGTCAAGAGGTGGTTGAGGTTCACTGCATGTCCACTAGACCTTGGGCTTCCAATAAAGACTCCTTAAAATGTGTAGTACTTCAGATCTCGTCAAACAAACAACAAAAGAGGATGTAGAGAAAGAGAGAGAGAGAGAGAGAGGGAGAGAGAGAAAGAAAGGCAGGCAGACAGACAGATAGACAGAAAGGAGGAGAGGACTAAGAAGAATAAGCAAATACACTCTCAACTCGTTTTCCTATCTCGGAGGTAAAACGTTTCAAATCTCTTGCAAGGTCTGCAAATTTGGGCAAACAAATCTGCCCTTGACGTCACATACATTTCACATTTCGGACGCTGATGACGACGAATGAGTGCCTTAGAAAGAAGGAACCCATCAGAGACAAAAAGAAAAAAGTTATTGGTTTGCATTGTTCATGGATATATCATTCAGTGTCCATTTCTAATTTCATTTCACATTTCGCACCATTGTAATATCACGTGAACTCCGGCCTTTGCAAGTAAGTTTTTACCTGACAGGGCCATCCACCATTTGAATGAAAATAAGTAGATGAAAATTAATCAAACTCTATTCTCCTAAAGAATTATCATTTTGGGCCTGGGACAATAAATACGAAAACGAAAAAAAAAAAATCTTTATCAAACTTAGAAACAAGCTGTACAAACCAATAATACAGTGGTAAAGAATAATAAAATACAAGCGTTTATAATAGGTACTATAGAGAAACAATTATTGTGTAAGTAGTCCTTTTCTGATTATCAACTGTGTTTACGACCCTGAAGAGTCGTCGGGATCTCCCCTTGGGTTAGGGTCACGTGATTGCTGTCTATTGTTCTCCTTGATGACGTCATCGTATGATGGCGGAGCCTCCTGCGAAAAATAAGTCGAATTCGGCGCCGCGGGCAGCGGAATGGTTGAGGTTGGGCTGGCAGGATCGCGTGTGCTGCCGGGTAAGATATCGGGCGACAGGGCATGATCACGTGACGTGCCGTCGACGGCGTCCATGCTGATCGCTACGTCCAAAGGTTGTGGTCGAGAAACGATGTCGGGTAGCCGTGGGGAAGTGGCCATGGCCGTGGCGTAGTCGGGCGGCCGGTCATCCTCTGTGAACCCGAGGTTTTCGTGGTCTCCGTATCTATGGTAGCCGAAAGAAAGCAGAAAGAGAATGCAGTATAAATAAATTGTGCTCGATGGGGCGATCGAAATAGGGTTGGGATGATGGCTACTTAGCTTATTGCGACCAAAACAATACATCGCATCATTGAAAATCAGTTAACAATCAGTGAGCCACTCACTCCATATTACAATTCACTCTCTGTTGTCTCAATACGACATGTATTTAGGGAAAACATCATCGGTAGGAAATTGGACTAAAACATAAGTGACTGGCTCTCATCTTCAATTCAACTTTTATTTAGCACTATCCTAACGATCCTTGAAAATTGCAAGTTTTGAAAATTGACGGGACCTACGAGGACAACAACACTCATTTATAATAAATTCAAAATTGATTTTATACGTGTAAACATTTTCTGTAATTGCATATTCGAAGAGACGCTATCATCAAATTCTTTCGAGATATGTCCCAATGTGCCAGCTCATGTTTTCAGTCGAGGAAAGACAGAAAGGAAACAAAGACAGTTGAATTTCAAGGAGGAGACATTTCCACCAACTACTGTCATGATGGGAATAGCGGGAAGAAAAAGAATATTATTTTCATTCTGTGTTCCAAAGCAGCTGCTTCTCTAAGATCATACATTAGAATATGTAGCTATAGTGAAATTAAGATTTTAGACATTAAAGTTAAAATCGAAGGAAAAAAAGAAAAAGAAAGATGAGTCAGTTTAAAAAATCGACCAGAATGGATGGAAAATAGGCAGATAAAAGAAACAAAAAAATACTAAAAGACATGATATGCCTATACCCGAAGAGTAACAAATATTAGTGAAGAAAAGGCAGTGACTTGTAAAAAAAAAAAAAATCAAAACTGTTAATATAATCTTTCTATACATCAGTATTGCCTGTAATAGCAAAACGTCAAAAGTTGCTTTGCGATAAGAGTCGTATACCTTGTGTTAAATCACTAACCGTGTCCTATATTAGTTACATAAAACACACAACTTGAGGGTGACGTCCTTTGCGCGTGAGTTTTTTTCCGACTATTTGTGTGTAATATTTACTATTGATGATAAGGGGGAGGGGAGGGGGAGGGGCGGTCGGTCACCAGTTAAATGACAATAGTGTGGTACCTTAAGGCCTACATCCGATTCGCATCATTCTTAGACTTTGGATAATTCTTTTTGGCGCTGATAAAAACGAACCTTAAAAGGGAAAATCAGATTCAGAAGTTTTTCCCCCAAATCTTTACGAAAAGAGAGCGTTTTATGCTCATGCTTCAAAATGGTAGCACCAGTGTACGAGATTTTTGTCCTAATGCTTCTTTAAAGACATTGTTATCAGTGAACATAGGAGAGAAAAAGGAATGACCGCTATACTAGTAATTGTCTTTTGTACGAAGTGATCTAGTAAAAGGTTGGTTGCTTATGCCCAAAGACAGGAGAGGTTGTGATGGGGATATAATCTGCTGTCTGTACGTCACCAAATTTTGTCACCTTTTTCATTAGCCAAACAGTCAGGTAGATATCACCTTCTTTTAATCTCCCAATGAAACCCGTGCACAAAGACACAAATAGTTTTCAATCTAAATATCTCTTCTCTTTTTGTCATAAAAAAAAGAAAAGAAAATCAAGGTGCAGGGCATATACATTTATGCTGCCACTTATCATTAAAGTATGGTATGGCATGGTCATTTATTTCCGTAAATATAAGAATCAACATTACAAATCATGTGATACAAAAAACTCATAACAATTGTCTGACAGAGTATGGCAATCAATGTTTAGAAATATTTTGTTCGAAAATCACTTATTATCAGACTTCAGTGTTTCAAGTATCAGATAATTGTGTTGATGCCTGCAACTTTCGGGGGTAAGGGGGACCAGCGAGTATTTGGGAGTTAAATAGAGCATGTTTGAACAGGACATTTGGCTGTAGACGACGCAATGTCGATATTTTGTATTCTTAGTTTGAAGCAAGAAGATGGAAGATTCATTATTCTTTCTAGACTTGACAAACTGATGTTAGTTTCTTTCATCATGACTGATAGACACAGCAACTTCGTCGATACAAGAACAGTTTCCAGCCTTTAAATGTACCATAGAATTTTCTATGGCCCAATTCTTAATCGGCCTGCATGTACGTATATAACGAAGGTGACATCTCAGGACGGTAAAGCTACTTCCCCGAAGCCCTCATTTTCGATTCCTGGGCCCATTTCAATGAGAAGTTCACCATCATTTTAATATGAAGGTACCATAACTGCAGCTATACTGTGACAACATCCCAGTGACAACTTACTCGTTGCCATGGTAACTGCAAATAGCGCAGATGGTTTGTTATTGTGACGTTCTCTTTCTCAAAGCAGCTGATTCACTGTCATTCCGATGACTTGCAATATTATACACAAACTCTTTATGTATCTCCGTTCTGGAAATATCAGGTCCCTATTACGTTACCGTCTTGAGCGACAATTTGTCAGATTGTGGCTAATTCTGTTTCTATGATTTATCAGCCCACAACACAAGTACCTTTTATGATGCTATAGAAAAAAAATGAATTAATGATGTAAAAAAATTCCAACCGTAAATAAGTTGTAGCACATGTTTACTATTGAATTTATATTGTTATCATCATATTTACCGATACCATTTTCATCATTATCATTCCCATTGCTATTGTTATCGTTACCACTAGGTATATCATGCTTAGTTTATTCTTTTTCCCATCAAGCAAAAAATGAAGCAAAGTACAATACAATATAAAACATCCTTAAAACAATCACATATTACCAGTAGTTTGATTACTTTCAGTCAATGAAAAAGAAACACAAAGCGAAAAGTGAATCGCATAATATATAATGAGATATGATATATCTATTATGTATCATTGCTATCATTATCATCCACATCATCACCACCACCACCACCATCACCGTCATCATCAAATGACAATGATGATTATCTCACCCTGCATTTCCTGTAACTTCGATGGTCTGTCCTCTTTGGTTGCTGGTCGTAGGCACGTTTGACCCAAAACACTGATTGGCGATAATGCCCCTTATGATGTCTATTGTGACGAACAATCCTCCCACTGCTATGAGGACAACCCCAAATTTAAAGAACAGCGTGTCGGGCAAAGGAAACATGATCAAGAGGAAGAGTCCGACTAACATGGCGCAGATGGCAAGGAGCCGAATTTTTAGCCAATATTTGGCGGGAACCACCCAGCAGAAGTGATCGTTCGACAAGCATGCCCTGCCGCCGTGTCTCGAGCGGAAATCTGAGCAGCAACACCGCCATGCTGACGGCGCTGGTGGCGACTCTTCTTCTGAGCTCGCTGGTGCGGCGTTTGTAGCGAGGACGGTTGCCGCAGTGTGAGTTGACTCGGTGGTCGACTGGCTCTCTTCGTGGTTGGAAGACACCGTACTTTCCCCTGTGGACGCCGTCATGATTACCTTCAGAACATACCTCCTCCCTTCTTCGAAGTATCTACAAAAAGTATTCCTGTACGATTCGTGTCATCTGTCTGGTCTCATGAAACAGGATCACTTCGTAGTCACCAATCGCTTTTAATGGTTTCCTCGTGCCCGTTAATGCGCCATGAGGAAGTTTGCACAACCGTCATGACAAAAATAATAACATAAAAGTTTGGCAAAAGGCAACTGTCATGGTCTGTGAAGCGCAGTCACTATTGTGCAGAGCGAAAATAACAATTTACGATGCAACCTCGATTTCTACCGTACTCCACAGCATTGTCACAGCAAATGATGAGATACTTGTTAAATAAACAGCCAACAGCGTTATGTATGATTTGGGTCCTGCACTGTTTGCCTTACCAGACGTGCAGCGGACCACCCCATACCAGATTACTTTTAGACGATTAAACTTACTGATAAACAAAGGCAAAGTTCCAAGGTTCGATTCCAGGCTGTTTTATTTGTCAGCAATTACGTAATTGTAATCATTTTTTTTTCTGCTCTTTAATGTTTGTCAAGGTTATGCAAGGCCCTCTGTCTGACTCCGAATGTTTGTTAAAACAAAGTTGAAGCTTAATTCATTTGCCTAAATTCATGTTCAATGTAATAGGAACTTTACGTTTAACACAAGAACAATAACGTAGTATTCCGTCTTCTTTACAGATTAAAGATATTCATCTTTTATCTTATAACAAGGTGATGAGTATTTTACGGCCACGTTTAAGACAAAATGCTTTCAAGACCTGAAAGATGATATCAAAAATATTGTCTATTGCTGGTCTAAAATCTTTTGTAACCACACGCGCAAGTGTGATCATTAAGTGTCACTAAATGATTGATTAGAGTATTTCTTCTAATTATTTAATCCTGAGATGCTTATTTCTGATTATGCTAAAGCAATTCATATTCATACCCGATACCACAGCGATGGAGTGATTATTATAATTCTGTACCAGAAAAGCATAAGCCATTTTCAAAATCTCACGATGTTAAATCAAGCAATGCTTAAGCTGTTACAGCTTACAGTAGCCCTCCAGCGTTATTCATTGCATCACTGTTCTGTTGGACATTGTGCAGGCAATGAAGAAATGTATTGCTGTATATTCTAAAGGTAATGAAAAAACTCATTTTGTTAGCAACTAATGTTCATGTATATCCATTTATATGCATGGTACCATTAAGGTATATGATATATGTTTATGTATCTGCATGAGCAATGATATAATGCAGGAACCAATAAAAAAAAACCCAATAAAATCAAATTAAATCAAATTAAAGGGCAAGTTTCCCCTGGAAATTTCGCAAATTATTGTGTGAATATTCCTTTGACATTTTGTTAACACAGTGTAAGTAGGCCTACTATGACATCACAACTATTGGGGGCGGCGAAAGGAAGTAACCCATCTTTAAAGTTGTTCTATGTACCTCGGCCACAAAAATGGGTTGCTATCTTCGAGTACATGACGTATTGTGGTTATAATACGCGTCTGCGGTTACTATTCGGCTCCACAATAGTCCTAACTTCTCGTTAGGAATAGAGGGCGCTACTGCTCTAGGAAGCGCCCTTGCTCCTTATATACCTATAATACAATACAGGTCTATATTCCTGACGTGGATAGGATTCACATATCCAAACTAGTGCACTATTTATCTGTCTGTTTGTTTGTTTTTCAATGAGACGGTGTTGCACAGGACATGGTCGAGGCATCTTTCAACCAAGTCCAGTAAATCACACGTTTGTGGGTATAAAGTACTGTTACTTTACAGTGCATTTTACTATTCTTTGTTGGTTTGTTGGTTGAGTAAAGACAAATCCACCATATTTTTATGAGCCTTAAAGAATCAATACGATTATTTGTGTCAGCTGCAGTCTTATCACTGGCTTCTAAATCACTATACATATATCTTTTTCCTATATTTTGTGTGGGGTTTTTTTTCCGGTTTTTCTGCAGCAATAATCCCCCCCCCCCCCCCCGGATTTGTGCACAAGGGTAGCAGGCCTACTTGTATACGCTGAGGGTCACTGATGGGTGAAATGAATGGACAATCGTGAATCTTATTCCACATTCTTCCTTTTGAAAAAAAAAATATATGTATATACATGACTGAAGACTTGTACATGATGATAATCAGATTCCTAAGTTCAAGAGATGGTTACTATAATAATGAACAACGAACTGGACATCAACTAAAATAGGCACACGGGTTATACGGTCCACGAGCTAGACGCCGGGCAAATAGGGCCCATGAGATCGACACTAGGCAAATAAAGCACTCAATATCAATTTCAAAGTTTACAATGAAGCAGTTCCCCGCATTCGATTTATTTTTCAAACTTATGATTGAAATGGAAAATCCATTTGAATATAATACAGGTATAAAAAATAACAATCTGTTCATGTCTACATGAAAAGAGACAGGATAATATATAGTCAGAAACATTTTGTTATATTCTGCGAAAACATGTAAATCTATTCTTAAACGAATTCAATGAAGATGCACTTTTGATGTCTATTCCAAAGGGAGTTCCATTCATAGCAGTAAATGACCCATGGAGTGTGCAATTCGTTGTTGATGTTGTTTTTATCATTTTGTGTGTCGACACCAGGATGTTATTCGGCAGTAGGGGAATTCCACCCCTTTCTCTGCCACTTCTTCGGTGTGGCAGTTGAATCAGGCAGGTGGAACTGGTTGAATGTAAATGTTTGTTCGCAGAGTTGTACAATAGACGGTGGATTCTCAATTCAGTACTCTGCCTTTTATTACGTCACGGGAACCATAATTGTGTTTCAATAGAACCACACACCATTGAAGAGCAGTAAATATCAGTCTCACCTTATTCGTTTTGAAGCAGTGTACTCAGAATAGTGTTAAGTATTACATGCGTATTGTGGTCACCAGATTGCTTCTTCAAATACAAACTTAAAGGTGTGCACATCCCTTGTATAAGCCTGAAGGGTTTGGAGACACACACATTTATGGGCCCATAATGTAATAGTTTTATGTGAGGTAAACTACCAGGTGAACCAAGGCAGTGGAGAAAGTTATAGTAACAAGGCTGAAATTCGTTCCAGCTTTCACCACATTCTACATGTTCTATCCGCTTCTGTATGAAAAGAAACCAATTTGAGGTAAATCTTGCCTGGCTCTGATAACACGATTTAAAGAGGTGGTATATTATTGGTTGAGGTGACAATGGTTGAGGTGACAATCTAGCTTTGAACTTTTGCGATATACTGAGAAACCACTTAATGAAATGCTAAAAAGCATACAATTCTAAGAAGAATTCAAAATTTAATAGATGAAAATTGGTATTGAAATGGTTGAAATATATAAAAAAGTAAAACAAAGCGGTTCTAATAAAAGTGGGTCCCATTTTTTATTTTGACCGCTTCGTTTTGGATATCTCAGTCAAATTTTCATGAAATACACTTTGAATTCCTCTTAGATGATATAATTATGCTCTTTTACATTTCAGAAGTTTGTCATTCCTCAAAAAATAACATCATAAAAAAAACGTTGAAAACTTCAAACCTCATCTCAACGAAACTGTACCACCCTTTCAGCTCAATTTCGAATGGCGTTTACGAACGTGGTTTGACGGGTTCTCGGGGTGCCGCGTTTATCTAAACATCATGAGTATTGTATTCGCGATTCGAGTGCCGTTCGACCCGGAAAGTAGACCACGATCCCGTAGTTTCATAAAAACTTGTTATCAGTTTTATCTGCCACTTTTCAACGACAAATTTGCTCTCAGTCAATCAGGCGCATGGATTTCAGTACCTTATGACAACTATCATTACTTCTCATTGATAGCAAGTTTTATGAAACGGGGCCCAGGTCAACTGAGGCGCGCGCTTTTTTGTCCACGGCCTGATGCGTCGTATAGCCATTCTGTAAACAGGATTTTGCGTCGGGGTTTTCCCAGCCTATTGTCACCTTTATACCTCACCCTATTGGCCTCTTCAACCCACCCACCCCACCACTACCACCTTTAGCACGCTTCGGTAGTCCCATATCAATCCATTGCAAAATAGAGGACTCGACTGGTCTGTTCTAAAAGCAGCACTAAGCTCGCAGAAACCCTTGTCATGCAGCAGCTGCAGAGTCTTTCCATCTTCCTGGTATCACAGACTACCAAAGCTCCGGGACTCTCATCGAATCATTAAACTGAGGTTTGCAAATTTCGTTATTGTCCTAATATCGTGGGGAAGGCTTATTTTGGGTTTATCACAACATAAAGAGTAGTAGACCTCTGCTAGCGCTGCGCTCGCAAGATTCTGAAAACCAGGTCTGCCCCCATTCTACAGCGTTTGCAAAGCATGCACAATAGTTATTTGTGTCAATGGTGTTCAGATTTGTACCATTTGTGCACGTTCATATACTGGTTTCGCTTTTGGTGAGTTAAAGCGCATTCATATACAGGGATCATGGGGTACATTTATGATACGTAGACCTACAGTTGGTTAACTAGTTCACTATTTTGGAAAATGGAGGTAGATGACTTTCACCCACTCTGAGTGAGGTGCGCATCCGTCTTACGTTGCACATATCAAATCTGTTTAGAACGCTTTTGAAGACAAAATGTTAACAGGATTGATATCACAAATTTGGCTCACTGAAGATACCATTCCCTTTAGTCTCTGCATATAATTATTACCACACAGTGCTAGCGTATCCTACTTGATCTACAATCAGCGCTTTTGGTGTGGGGTGTGGGGTGTTTTTGGTCACCTGTCTGAGCAACAGCCAACGTGGGATTTAATCCATGTCCAGTTCAAACTAAGTTTGTGTACGCTAACTCCCAAGGATGATCCCATATTCTGAGCTTTATTAATCATGTCTTTTGAAAGAGAATATTGCTTTGAAATAATAACAACTTGTTGGGACCAAATCGAATAACTACTGCCACCGTCATGAGGAAAAACTATTTCTAAAAGTATTTGCATACAGTATATGCTATGATTTGACTGTACATTATCATCAGACCAGGAAAAGATAGTTTCAAGCACAATTGATTTAGTCCTCAGATCACCCATGCCATTAACGTGCTCGTGAGGACTGTCAGCGTTTTAAAAATCTCAACATTTTAAAGACAAGAAAGGAGTGTTAACTTTGACCATCACCGGGCCCCCAGTCCAACTTGGTTGCGTGTCGCGTACCGATGTAAACCTTCACTGCCTCTGTCATAAGCAATTTTTTATTTTCATTTATTCGGGTTTTTTTTTTATCTGTTTTTGTAAAGTGGGCATGTGTCTCTGATTCTCATGGTTCCCATTGGGGTGTGCTTGTAGAAAGTCGGAAGATCTGGTCTGAATTCATACATTTTTTTTTAAAGTTTGGTTCAATACATGTGCCGTAATTTCTGGATAGGAACACTAGCCTAACACTTTGTGATATCACAGTAGGACAACAATAGAAAGTAAAATATCAAGAGAACGCAACATGTTTAAGTTTTTTCAGAAGCATATTCAGAAGAGTACTTGACCTAGCTACTTCAGAAGGTATGATACTTATATTTTGTCAGTAACAGAGTCAAGGAACTGTGTACGTTTTATCAAAAGATGACTGTGTGGAATTCTCCCTGTATTATTTTTCTACGACAGTTTCCAGTTCTCACTAAGCAACTGAAAATGTATTTCAATAAACTTTATGAGAGCTCAATTTTCATTTCTTTAGTCAAACTCTTTTGACTTTTGTATTGACATGACCTACAATATCTGCCGTTATTTCAAGCCACATTTCGTGTATCACCATATCTGGGTTTTCAAGGTGCAGTTATCAACGTCATAATAACTATTATTTGGTCTTATTTACCCACAGTAGGGTCATCAGGGTTAACACTGATTTCCCAGTGATGTCATTCGCAAAAAAAAAAAGAAAAAAAAAGACGGCGAACGCGTGAAATTCTTAATGAACGTACGAGATTTACCTGCGTCTTTATTACATCTTATTATGTTCATCACATTGTTGTATCAATTTCGTGACATTATTTGTATGTGCGAACATTTATTTGTATTCCTAGTTTGTTGGAAATTAATAAATCAACTTGAACTTGGTTCCTGTATATTGATACGACTTGCAGAGATTGGAGAATATGCGCACTTCGTTCGATAAAATTAATGTCCCGGGCCCCGTTTTATCAAAAGATATAATCGATTATAAATTTCCTTACCACACAGGCTGCCAGAGACTTACCATAGATATCAAGTATAACTCCTCATAAAACAAGGCCATGGAGTACCAGTCCACTATAAGAGATTAATACGATTGGTATTATGGTTTGAGATTACTTATGACTGTCATAAAGCAAAAGATGATAACAAGAAACGCATCCTTTTTCGTTCTAGGGCATCTTTACCATGTCTGGATACACCACCTCACCACCCCCGAGGATCCCCCTACCGATGAGCCCGCTACCGAGGAGCCCGCCAACGAGGAGTCCCCCGCCAAGGAGCCCGTCAAATATCAGCTCACATGGCACCTGCAGAGAAGACGATGGGTAAGAGTGTCATAGCACAACTGCTTTTTAATATCACTTTGGTTTTTTTTTTTCTCTTTCCATTTATTCGTAATTTATATACTTTGTGCTGTTTTGATTATGTTGGAGATGGAGAAAAAAAACACACATAACTGATCTCGACTTTGTTGAACACATAAACTGTTCTCATTTCCTGGATCTTTATTGATTTTATTCTCAAATCATACATAGATATACAATCCGTTCTGGATTCAAAGTAAAACAAACTAAAAGTTGAAGACAAAATCGTCATCATTTTGCGATACATACAGGCATTATTTTCCTCAAACTTTCATTGATGTGTTCTACTAGTATTGCTGCATTCACTCAATCCACATGACTTATGAAGGTGAACTTGTCCATTCACTCAATCCATATGAATAAATATATGAAGTTGAACTTGTCTATTCACTCAATCCACATGAATGAATATATAAAGTTGAATCTGTCCATGCGACAATATCATTAGAACACATCAGAGAAATTTTGAAGAAAATCCGACAATCCGCTCCAGAGTTATGCATGTTTAAAGTTTCGGTGCCACCATCGCCGGATGACAAGACTATTGCTGTTTAAGATGTCATATGCGTATAAGAACAATACATTATAAAGAAATTATGAACATTTATTTAAAAAAAACCACACACACACACATCCACTCCCCCCCCCCCCATACACACACATTGTGGTGAAAATCACATTTTCAAACGATAGGATGAAGTTTAGTCATCTGTACTTGCCTGAATATGGCAATAGATATTTACTTGATAGTGACGTAGTGACACCATCGGAAGCAAAAGAGCTGACAAGATAAGGAGAGACCGGACAAGGAAGAAAGCGGTATAAATGGATAGAAAGTAGGAACTCACTCAACGAGCGTGTATGGTGTCTACAGAAGGTACAAATAAAATTTTGACCATGACATAATTTCTTTCGGGCTATCAAAGTAAAATCTCACACCGTTGCTATCAACAGAAAGGCCCACTGCTATCCCTCGAAGGCCGGCGGAATTCTGGGTTGTTGTCACGTCGTCTGCGCAGTGTTTTCGATAGCTCTCGGTGTGATCGATATCGTCTTCGAAGGCGGGGTTCCCAATGGGATCGGTCTGTACACGGGAATGGTAAGGACAAACGACTCGATGATGCTGCTCTCTCAAACAATATACCCGTAACACTAGATCTAAAAGAAATTAAATAAAGAATGTACAAAAGCAAATGGGACATTATGTGTAAACGATAAATGATATCGAGGGTATTTGTCTTCAGTCTTCTTTAGTGTTTCACCTTTGACATTTTTACCACTGACATTATTCCTCTGTAACCTTTACCCCTAGCTTTTGATCTGCAACCGACGGGGTCACATTAAAGTATCTCCGTTGATCAACTGTGCATGTCGTCTAATCTATTACAGAGAATTAGTAATTTGGCAAATTATGTTTGTTTGTTTTTTCTGTCATTTACTGGAAAGGAGCATCACACATTATTTCATGCGTGCTTTCTTGTTATGTGTTGACTTATTTGCCTTGTTCACAGCGAGCATTAGCATTTGAACCGTCGTCAATTTATTGTTGAATACCAAATTAACTAGAACCGTGCGTATGTTTAATCGAATGATAAAAAAACTTTGGATACTGTTTATGAAGATGTCGCGCTTGGATTTCTATCATATTTCAGATTTTTCTCTTGCCCGGGATATTTGCTGCTGCAGCCTACAAGAAGAACAGATTAATGGTGAGACAAATCTCTCCTGATGTGTTTCATACGAAAATCATTTGTTAGACAGTTCCGCATTTTATGATATGAAGTTTTATTTGGTAATTGTTGTGCACTGTAAGTTCCAGCCAATGTTGAAAATATAGAAAGTACGGACATTGGTTTGTTATCATTACTGCTTCTAGATTGAGGCAGTTCTTCAAGATATATTCATGGGAACAAATCAAGAAAAAAATCAAAAACAAAACTCTGAACAGTAAATTGATATCTCATGAAAGAATGTTTCATCCAAAATCTTTTGGTATCATTTTCGTGTGGTTTGTTTGACGCTTTCATGAAATATCAACATATCATGGTGGGTATAATGGAAGATATATATATATATATATATATATATATATATATATATATATATATATTTGTATATCATATGAAGATCGTATGTATATATATATATATATATATATATATATATATATATATACATATGAAGATATGTGAACTCGATTTTGTGCATACACGTGTTCCATTTGTTCGTTCTGAACAGCGAAATTCTTACCTTAGCATTGCCCGACATAGCAACAGGTATGTACGTAAACTGGATTCCGAGTGTTGAAATTTAGTATAATTTAGGAAATGCAAGTGTTGAAAGTGACTAACTCTTTGGTACTACTAGCTTCCATATAAATCAACTACATGTATCCATTAATCTGAGTATCATCACGTGAGCCACTCGTTATCAATTTACTTTTGACAGGTTTACGCTTACTATGGATTGTCGATCATTGCTCTGGTCTGCTCGGCCGTCATGATATCCTGTCTGGTGATGGCAAAGTTTTACGGACACTCCTGTAGTCCAGATTACAGTCCACATGACAGTCCAGACCACAGTCCAGACCACAGTCCAGACCAGGGTCCAGACCACGGTCCAGACAAATCCAGACCAGACGTGAGTCTCGCCTGATTTACCAATATGATAATATGGTTATGATATAATAAGATAATGATATGGTCTTCTTTATCCGTGGCAGCCCCATCAGTGTTGAAATTGTCCTGCCAAAGGGCCCCGTCATTGTTATAATGTGTTTCATTTAAACAAACAAAAAAATTGAATTAACAAACCCAAAACCAAAAGAAACGAAATATAAAAAGATTGCAAGGAAATGTTATTCATTTGCACCTTTGACTCATACCTAAGGTACTGAAAGGCTTCTTGTAATCATTTGATTTGTTGTCACAATTTTCATCACCATGATCATTATTCCATGAAAGGGTCAAGTCGGGGGGGGGGGGTTGTCTTGAAAGAGCTCTGGAGCCCCACGTCACGTTGCGTGTGCTTGAAATAGATAGAATGATAGAATGATAGAATGAAAATCAAATAAACCTATTAAGCATCATGTACAGAACAGCGAGTCTTTTTTTGTGTATGCTTTAATTTTATCCATTATCATCATTATAATTCCAAAACTATATTGTGAGATTTTCTTTTTTTACTTTCTTTTGGCGGTCTTTTTTGAGTGCAGGTGGTCATGACCACAGCTGGGATTTTTCTCGCCTTCATGGAGCTTTTGGTGGCAATTTTGTCTACAGTCGTCTGCGCACTCACCTTTTGTTCCGCCCCAGTTTTTGTTCCCACCGCATTGGTAAGTAGGCCAGCGTCTGTCACCTATAGTTAGGTGTTTACAAGCTAAATTCTAATACATGCTGAAGACAAACAACATTTAAGCAAAATTCTCTGTGTGCTTTCAAATAAAATTTTACAATTATTGATTTATGATCTTATGCGTGTCAACGATTACGAGCGGATGCATATAACTGTCGCACAAAAATAATTCACAACAACCGTGCAAGTCATAAACCCTGTCTCATTCACGGGTCATGAGCATGTCATCTATATATATATATATATATATATATATATATATATGTTATATATACATATATATATATACATAAGTTTATTCATTATATTTATCTTGTATAAAATGTGTGTGTGTGTTTGTGTTTGCATGTGATGATTATGTTTACCTATTCTATATGATATGTTTTGACCTTGATATATCGACGTAGGACATGATGTACTTGGACGCACTGTGTAACCGAAGTCGTGCACAGTTGGTTAACATTATTCTTTGTTTGTTTGTTTGCTTGTTCTCCCCAGCCAAACTACGAAGCAGAAGTCGGCGTTGTCAATGAGGCCTTCTCTCCCGACCCTTCAATTGGGGAGCACAGAACCGAGCAACAACCTGTGTTCAGTGTCGCAGCTAACACAAGACTAGCATATTCTACACAGCCTTTCAGCGTAATATAATGTTAGTTACGATTTCTCTATTTTGTAAATGGACAGAGCTATTGTGATGTTTGAAATTATGTACATATATTTTGTATAAATCAAATGAATGATACATATATACATATATATAGGCCTATAATGTACATACATATGTATATATATATATGTATATATATATACATATTGTAAACACATATATTATATAACACTTTGTTTTTTGTCACAATTTTTGTATTATGTAATATTGATATTTGTGATTGAAAGCCGAATGAATGAATAATAATAATGATGATAATAATGATAATAATGATAATAATAATAGTGATAATAGTAATAATAATAAAAAGAATAATAATATAATCATATATATACATTATATACATACATCGTGCGTATGTCTGTGTGTGTGTGTGTGTGTTGAAGGTTCCGTTATTCTGATGATATTGTATGTCCAAGTGAGTCTATTTCCTCTGATTTATTTTAAAATGAGGTTTGTTCTCTGTTGGTCAACCACGTTAGACAAGTAATGTATCAGATGCAAGCACGGAAATTCGCTCTTGTAGATGGAGACGACGGGAAATGAGTGCGGACAGCTCCATAAACACAGAGATTCAAGGATATTAGATTGAGAGAGAGAGAGAGAGAGAGTGAAATAAGCATGCATTAAGAAATAAGCATACTTTGTAGAATGAGTGAAAACTATGGAAACGAAGGCGTGGACGACTCTATAAACAGTAACTACTGAGATTTGATAAAATTTGGCTTGACTTTATGTCAAGAGCATTTTAGTTGGACGTGGACACTGGTGTTCAACGTTTTCGTGTTTGCTTATTTGTTTGTTTATTTTGTACTCTATATTTGTTTCGTTTGTCTTTTTTATTCGTTTCACGCTTTGTTTTGTACACATCAGTTGAAGACGTGAATGCTAGCCAGTTACGCACGGCATCAATTACAGTTCGATATGAAGGGAAAATCCCCTTCTCTTCAGACAGATGTCATGATAGGGTCCCTGGTTCTGTTTTTAATGTATTGTAATGTGCAGCCTTTCCAAAAGGTCGTAACCCGGATATGCATTTCTTACAAGGAGCAATGGAAAACATTTAACATCAGAGTGGATAATACAGGTGCGATAAATTCTTTCGCTTTATCCTACCTCATTATTCAACACAAGTAGAAGGCCTATCCCGGACGCCTATACACCTTTCCATTCTTTCTCTTCTTTTGCGGAAGTAAGGAACTTCGAACCGTGAAGTTTGCGGTTTGTTTGCTACAAGGTCTGAATGTTCATCGAGCTTTCCTTATTAAGTTGTAGCGCTCCAGTTTGTTTAATGTATCGCTTCAGCTTATCTCGCAATGTTATTATGCTCACAAGAATGGTATTCGTTGCGGTGAGACTAGTCTCGATGATTTGTGTTTGTATTCGACGTATGTATGTTTGTATTAATAAATCAAATTGCTGGCCAATTACCAAACATTGTAGCAGCAGTTTTATACCTACTATACCTCTGGTCAATATCGGTAGTCAGCAAACGGTATTTCAACCCGGTATGTCCATCCTGTCGTATACATGAATGAATGAGCCATACTTCTGATAAAAATGGGAATAGGAACAAGAATGATTATGTAAACAATTCCACATCTTGGTATCGTCATTGTTACCATCATCATATAAGTCTTTTAAATTGTAATAATAATATAAATAATATATATTCATTAATTAATATAAATTAAATTTATATATTAATATAAATCTTTTAAATTGTAATGACGCTTTATGCAGTCAAGATATTCTTAATTTCATGTTGTCAAAATCCTTCATTCCTCTTATCAGGAAACCTACTCGGATATCTGATGCTACTTCTACTCTCATTGATAATATATTCGTTAATAACGTTTTTACTGATGTTACTTCTGGTATTGTAGTTTCTGATATCACCGATCATTTCCCGATATATGCGCTTGTACCACAGTTTTCTATTAGGAAAATGTCAACCCTTAATTCAGGTTTTCGTGATAAATATGTCCGAATGTAATCTTGAGAGACTCAGAGAGGGATTGAGGTCAGTTGATTGGTCCTCTGTTTATAACCAAAGAAATGTAAATTCGTCCTTTGATGTTTTTAATGAACATCCTTATAAATATGTGTAATGTTTATATACCCTTATTAAGACAATCCAGATTGAATTATAAGAGAGTACCAAAACAGCCATGGATTTCAAAGTCCCTACTTAGGTCTATCAATACGAAGAATAAATTGTTTTGCAGATACCGAAAATCTCCAAATGATGTAACTAAATCCCGTTATATTCGTTACCGCAATGTATATACTTACTTCTTCGTTGCGCTTAGCCAAGCAACTGTATTTTGCAAATCAGTTTGAAAAATGCAAGTTTGACATTAAGAGTACGTGGAGGGTGATAAACACCGCTTTGAAATCCAGCACTGTTACAAACTCCCCTACTCATATTTTGAATGACGGTCATCAAGTTGATGATCCACAGGAAATGGCCGATGTATTTAATGATTACTTTATTAACTTAGGACCTGATCTTGCTAGCAAAATACCAAATACCCAGACAACTTTTCATTCTTTTTTAAAAGACAGGAATGTACAAACCATGTTTTTCATTCCAATTGTTGAAGAAGAAATCAAAGAAATTATTGATAACCTAAATATTAAGAAAAGTATAGGTAATGATGGTATTTCGGGTTTCTTTTGAAGAATATAATAAATGAAATAATTTCTCCACTCACTTATATTTTCAATCAATCTTTATCTAGTGGCAAAGTCCCAGATAATATGAAAATCGCTCGAGTTGCTCCCATATACAAAAAGGGTCCAAAAGAATTTGTGAGTAATTACCGCCCGATATCTCTCTTAACCTCAGTCTCAAAAATTCTCGAAAGGCTTGTTTATAAACGAACTCTTAGATTTCTTGTTAATTGCGATATTCTTTCCAATTTCCAATTTGGATTCAGAAAACAGCATAGCACAACTCACGCATTAGTAGCCTTCATTGATAAAGTAGCTCATGCTTTAGATGATGCTTCCCACACCATCGGTGTTTTTCTCGATTTTTCGAAGGCTTTTGATACCATTGACCATCATATTTTGCATTATAAGTTAAGCCATTACGGTATCCATGGGAGGGCTTTAGAGTGGTTTAAAGACTATCTCACAAACAGAAAACAATTTGTTTACATAAATGGTTATGAGTCAGGTATGACGTCAACTTCTTGCGGTGTCCCCCATGGTTCTCTTCTTGGCCCACTTTTATTCATCCTGTACATCAACGATCTCCAAAATTCGTCACAGATTCTTTCTTTTATTTGTTTCGCTGATGATAAAAATCTATTTCTGTCTCACCGCAATCCCAATACCCTTGTAAGTATAATGAATAATGAATTGAAATCTGTTCAGTCCTGGATTTACGCTAACAAGTTATCATTAAATGTTGATAAAACACATTATATGTTATTTAGCAATTCCTTGCAAGTTATTCCTGATGATGTTAAGATTAATGATATTAACCTAACCCGAGTAGATAGTGCAAAGTTTTTAGGACTTTACATCGATAGCGACCTTTCCTGGAAAACTCACTTTAATTTTTTTAAGCACAATTTTGTCACGAAATACAGGAATCCTAAACAAACTGAAACATTTTTTTGCCCAACCATATTTTGCAGGTTGTTTATTCAACCATGATTTCCCCATATCTTAACTATGGAATTCTTGCGTGGGGTAACGCATCTAAATACTTACTGGATTCACTTTTTCTTCTTCAAAAGCGAGCAATCAGAATTATTAACCATGCTGGGTATTTATCTCACACAAACGCCTTATTTCAGAAAAATAAGATTTTGAAACTGATAGATTTGTTTGGTTATAATTTAGGTATTTTTATGTATAAATTTTCCTCAAAAGATCTTCCTGGTGTTTTTTTACAGATGTTCATAAGAAACAATTCTGTCCACCACTATCCAACTCGCCAGAGTGACACTTATCACCTTCCACGAACTCGAACAGTTTTCGCTAAAAACACAATTATGTATACAGGTCCTAAATATTGGAATGATCTCCCAACAGAGATTAAAAGCTGTTTGTCATTGTCATCCTTTAAGCGTAAACTCAGACAGCATGTATTGAATAGCTGCAACACACAAGTGCACTAAGATTCCTTTTTATTATGCTCATGGCTGCTCTGTTATACTACTACAAATTCCTTCCCATCGGTGTTTTTCCTTCCACTTCTAGTAAGACCTTGGTCGTGTCACATAGTTTCCCCTCCTTTCTTTCTTTCCTTTCTTTTATGCGTCATTGCAGCTGGCTGGTATATCGCATATATAGGAATTGCAATTGAATCATGTTCTCCATTTTTCACATCTTTCCCCGTGTCTATGGAAGCCGGAATGTTTAAACCCTAAAATTATATAGTACTTAAGTATTCACGTCATTATCACTCCCATGTCAAAATTGCTTTTAGAGCAACTGCTATAGTGTGCAGCATGTGGTTACTTGTTCTCATTTTATCACACACATAAATACATGTGAGAAGAATTTTCTGAGCCCCGAGTAATAGTCATTCTCTTTTGTTTATCCTTACTTTTGTTCTTAATTGTACCCGTGCTCCTCATCCTGTTCCCCTCACTAGGCTTTTGTTGGGACCTACACTCAACAAGCTTTGCTTTTTAGTAGGTTCCATCGTATTTCTCTTCGCATCCTTTACTTTGATTGAAAATGACACATCGACCGTTATGTATTACTTTTGTATTCCTATTTCTTTCATGTATATATCCAAGCTGGACATTCTGTATTATATTTTGCTATATACCATGTATTTTCCATCGAGAAATACGAAAATAAATTGAAATTGAAATTGAAAATCATTATCATTATTGTTATCATTATTATCGTTGTTAAGTTTTACTTGTATGTTGGCAATCTCCGGTCGGAAAAAATATCATTGAAAAAGAATGTGTTTGTGTGTGTGTGTGTGTGTGTGTGTGTGTGTGTGTGTGCGTGTGTGCGTGTGTGCAAGCCACACGTTGTGAATGGTCCACACCTTGCGCACTTACCCTAGTATACGTCTTGTTACTTGATTTTACAGATCGTGGCAATCGAGGGGTAACAGAAGAGTGGTGCCGATTCCACTACACAACTATTTCCAGACTGATATAACTCTGATTTCCAAACATGTTTTAATAATGTATTTACCTTTATTGAATCAGTACATGTATCAGCCTTTATATATCGGAAGTTCTAGCTATCGAGGGAAAAAATCTCATATAAAACAGCACAAACTGCACATTAGAAAACATTTTTTTTTCTTCTAAAGGACACGAAGATCACATAAACCTAGTTACTATATGTAACCTTGATGTTCTGTTATCATATTCTATCAGCGAATCAATGCATCAATATCATGGGTGTAAATCAAAATAAAATGTACGTTCTAATTCAATCATCGCACATCTCACACAGTGTAGACAAGGCGTTGAGACAATACGCCAAGTCAATGCCATCTGGCAAAATATGTGCACCTTAAAGGGGAATTAATTCCACAAATGCATGTTGATTGAGTGAATGGAGTAATATTAGTAGAATACATCTGTGAAAGTTTGAGGAAAATCGGAGAATCCGTTCAAAAGTTATACATTTTTGAATTTAAGGTGACGAGACCGCTGGATCCGAAGACTACTACTTAGACTGGTCTTCTGATCCAGTGGTCTCGTCACCAAATTTCAAAAATTCCTAACTTTTCAACAGATTGTCCGATTTCCTCAAACTTTCACGGATGTGTTCTACTAATTTATTGCTGCATTCATTAAATTCACATGTATATTTGGGGCTAATTCCCCTTTTATAAGTTTGGATCATTGTCCCTGATTGTGAATAGCGAACCTAATGAAGAGTCTCAAGTCACACCATATATAAGAGACAATGAGCGAAAATAAATTGTGACCATGCTACCCTATAAAGAAGAGAGATGTGTCAGGATACTAACCAGGGTAGCCTCTTCACTGTATGCAGCAGTCCCCTCCCAAAGAGTTTTTCGATTGTCATTTTGCTACCCCTAACAATCCCATGTAGCCAATTCTGCAACTGTGGCTATGGAATATCGCAGGTATGGCATCTTTTCGCAATCAAGGTGTGAGCACAAGGCCAGATTCGAACTGAGAACCATCTGATTAAGATCGAGCACACGACATCGTCCTAAGTGCACCATGGTTAATCATTTCCTGTTTGTTTGTTTGTTTTTCGAGGACTGGTTTGCTGGCTGACTGGGTAAAGTTTAGGCCTAAAACAACTTCGAGCTGTTTCTATCATGGGACATTGTGGATCGATCCCCTCTCATCTTTCGAAACGAAACAGTTTACCCACATTGATTTCTTTTTTAAGACCCAGATTTAACAAGTAGTAATGGAGTGGTATAGAATGACAAACAGGCCGTTTGGTTAAGGAGTCCTGAAGAAAAAAAAAGATCCTTGGATAGCTCACGGTGACAAGATTATCATCATTAATCAATTTTAGGTGGAGATGTATATGACAGCGTTATACAATTGTTTATACATTTCTCTTTCATACATGACACTACTTGTTTCTTTTTTAGACCCAGATCTAACAAATAGTTACGGAGTGGTATAAAATACTGAACAGACCTTTGTGTAAGGACCGGGCCGGCGCAGCGTTTTCAAAAGTGTGGGGGCCCACTTCCGGGTTTCATGAGCTAACGAGCAAAAAAAAAAAAAAACCAAAAAAAAAAAAAAAACCAAAAACACGTCGGCTCATCTCTTCTCCCCGTCCACTTCCGGGTTTCTTCAGCTGACAAGCAAAAAAAAAAGTCCTCAGCTCATTCTCACCCCTCCCATTTCCGGGTGTTATAAAAAAAAAAAAGTTCTTCAGAGAAAAAAACATAACCTTACCGCCGCCATACTTCAAGGTCTCTATCTATTTCTATTTTAGTGCCACTTACGTACTTCCGGGTTGAAAAAAGTGTGAGGGCCCAAAGTGATGACACCTTATGTATTCCTTTGTATGGTGCACAAAAAGTGTGGGGGCCCGAGCCCTCACGGCCCCCACGGCTGCGCCGGCCATGAAGGAGTCCTCAACGTAAGAAGGTTCTCTGGATAACAAACGGTGACGAGATTATCATTATAATTATTTTAGGTGGATATGACAACATTACAATTTTTCATTCATTTCGCTTTCATACATGAAATTACTTGTTCGTGTCGATTACTTCTCTAAATTTGTAACTGATCCAAATATAAAGATAAAGATAAAAAAATAAAGACATAAAGATATAAAGATAAAAGTTATAAAGATTAGCAATCAAGCGTCTGAAATTGAAACCACGGAAACATGTACAGTGGAGGCGCAGTTCTTATTTTTCTCCTTTTTTTTGGTGGGGGGGGGGAGGGGAGAATTGTCTGTGAATGGTATATCGACATCGTGTCATGTGGTACTGCGAGTATCATTCTCTGAAAAATCAAGGCGACACAAACCACAAATATTGATTTGACTTAAAATCAAATCACGCTGTGAATGAGATGAAACTCTGATAGGTTACGATTAAGATTTTGTTCTTTATCATGGCAGAAGATATTGATTATGATTCGCATAAATGTAGTACAAAATAACAAAATAATGTCTCCTGTGGAGTCTCACGAACTTGTTTCAAATTCAAACTCAAATTCAAGCTTTATTTTCACTTTCTTTTTTGTTCGAGCGATCCGGTTTACCCTCGGGTTAACCAACCGATCTAAATCATAACATTGATCTCTGCTGATCCCCTGCCCAAAGTATACAATCAAGTATACTCAGTAAAATAATATCCATATCTATATCCGACAAATTTAAAGTCACATCACGCATTCTACTACATTTTGTACTATACTATTTCGGTATCCGGTTATCTGTCCAACATATTGAATTACACATTCTTATCACAATCACAGCAGTCTATCAAAATCAGAAGTAACAAACATAAACAGAGGGAAGCTGACCAGAAATGAATATAATTTATTACTGGAAAACGAGCAAAGAAAATGTGATTCCATCGGGATGGAATCCCATTTTCTTTGCTCATTTTTCCACTAGTAAAAACAAAAGTTGTAAGGGTATACTTTACCAGCTTAGAGTCGAAATTTGAACACCAAACAGTGTACTGATTTCAGTATCATCCATGCAATCACAGGTATATAATATTGTTCTTCATTTCTAATTTCCACTACGGTCCCTAATTCTTTATGATGCATTATTCTGATTATGTACAAATACATACCATCTGTCTGCACATCGTGTTTTATGCCTTCATTTCAACTTTGCTTTTTGTCTAAAGCATTTCTAAAAAAAAAAATGTCCATGTCAAAATTAGCCAAGAGCTTGAATTAGTTCAGTAGGCCAGGAGAGAGAATCTTTCATCGCTCAATGCTGTAGGTCGTTAAGCCCTGAAGTGTCGCTTCCTCCACAGCATCGGCAAAGACTCACACATTTCTTCCGGTCGAGGCGCCATCCGAACAGTGCGCGGTAGCGTGCGCGCACGCGTCTGTTCATGAAGGAGTAGATGAGCGGGTCAAGCATGGAGTTGGCGTAACCGAGCCACATGCTCACCACGCCCAGCCAGTGGCTCGGGTTTATTGGGACGAAACACGAATGGATGATGAAGTATGGCGCCCAGCAAACGACTGTCGTCATAACAAGCATGATTCCTGCATTGGAGAGGTAATAGGTTTGTTAAGTTTAGTCATCGGGTTCAAATCTAACCATGTTTAAGGAGCAACGCTGAAACTAAAGGTAGCCTAAGTATATGCATCTACAATACTACTGTACCATAAAGGTTCTTGATCTGTTTCATTTTGCAAATTATGAATTTCTAAATGAAAATATTTCCCCCATTTGTTCTTCTTATTTTCTTTGATTTCATAGTGCTTTCAAATTACTTTTCTCGTGGAGGGGAGCGAAAGGAATTCGTTCGCTATGGCCAATCAAATGTTTCTTTCTGGTCTTTGGTTAATGGGATAAGAGAGAATTCATGATTTCTTGTGCGTGCGTGTGTGTGTGTGTGTGTGTTTAGTCTTTCTTCAACGGCAGCATATGCACATCTCTTTCGCTCGAGAAGGTGCTGACGGGGGTGAGAATGTATAACAACACGGTTGTTCCTGATCCATTCTGATCCTACACTTAATCGCATAAAGTGAATATGGCGAAATTACAAAGAAGAAGAAAAAGAAGAAGAAGAAGAAGAGGAAAGACAAAAGAACCATTACCAGTGAGGGCAACTCTTTTATCTGTGCTAAGTCTCTCCATCTTCGTTCGCCCCTTGCGCTTCTTCGGTTTCTGATCCCCTTTTTTGAAGACGTCTCCCGCCATCTTCTTCATATCATCAGTCAATTCTGCATCTTCTGTCGTCTCCCAGGCATTGAGGTCTCCCTCCTTCAAGCCGTTTGACGCCTTAGTGACACTCTCGGATCCGGATGTATCTCCCTTGGAACGGCTGATGCTGTCCATAGCCACGTTGATGACTCCTTCCTTGGAGGACGAGCGGTTCAAGAGGGCGCTCTTGTTCGTTTTGCCATGTCTCTTCAGGTGCATCTCCTGTCGCCGGATGGTCCTGATGACGGCGATGTAGCAGAACGTCATGATCGGCACGGTGATGCCAAAGACGAAAGTGAACCAGATGATGAAGTACAGACAGTCGTCCCATTTGGGCGAGCAGTGGTGGGTGTCCGGGTGGAACTTGAAGCCGGAGAGGAACTCAAAGGAAGGCGGCAGTACGTTGAGGATCGGGAGAGCCCAGCAGAAGACCAGCAAGCCTATGGTGCGGGCCTTGGTAGGAGGGAACCGAGTCGACCAGACGACAGTCAGGTACCGGTCCACCGAGATGGCGAGGATTGTGGTGAAGTTCCCGAAGGTGAAGAGAACTGCTCCGAAGCCGTTAATCTGCCGGGCGCAATTCATATGAATACAATTAAAACCTGAATTGTCATTTGAATACATTGTTCGATGATTAATGAAGGTAGAGTGCAGTGGGACCTGCTAGAGCGCCACCTACTGTTGATTATGATGTATCGTATAATATCAAGATTGGTTGACGATGGTTGACGTTGACGTTGTTGACGAAGTTGACGGTGGTTGACGAGGAAACGAACCGAAATAACTTATCAAAATAAAACACCAATATTCAATCTATTTGGTCATCTCACTGAGTATGCCATCTCTTGTACAATACCGAAGAACAAACAGCAAATTATCACAGATCTGGTATCCTACGTATTTTAGCCAAGTGCCAAAGTTAAATTATTGACCTGTCAGTGTTTTGCTGTCCACCTATTGTCCATCCTCTCTAGAAGAGATGAAAGTCTGACACTTGTTAACACAAAGATTTCACTGATAATGATAAGATTTTCTTTTAAAAATGCTTTTAAAATGGCCGCCAATAAGCAGAGAAACTCTTCATCCCTCAATCCGTCACGTTTCATATCGTCGCTTGAGAAATATAATGGCGTTAATGTTTCACTTAACATTATGGCGTTAATGTCCTTACGATAATATTCTGCATAGGCCTACTACTTCTATTCAATACACTATTGAAACTCACTATATTGCTTGCTTATCACTACCACGACCACAACCTCTATTAGCCAATATGTAAAACCACAGGTCGACAACGACATATTATGTACCCCATGTTCATATCCCTTGACATTCTTGTCTAACTCTTCAAAGACAGATATGAGGAGAACTTGCAAGGGTCACAAAGCAGTCGGCCTCAAAAAGGGGAAGCGCCTTCACGAAATTAAAAGGGGGCGCACGTGCCCCGCCCCATTTTTCTTTTCATTTCTTTTGTTTTAACAAAAAATAAAGAGGGGATGCGCGCCCAGTGCGCCACCCCCCCCCCCCCCCCCCCCCCTCTGGATCCGCCACTGGGCCTTGTGTTCACTTGGAGTCAATTCTGCAGAGCCAACACGGCCTATTGTGATAGTAAAACACTCCTACCTATCACAATCACGACCACTTTCTCCATTATCCTCAACAAAACCAATGCAGGCTATTATGTACTTGTGTGCCCCATGATCATACCAATAATCATTCTCGTTCAAGTGTGATGGCAAAACATGCCTATACAATACTTAGTCATTAAGGCCAAAACCACTTATAAGAACAAAGGAATCTTATCAAGATTGTGCTGTTATCTACATTGGCTTTTCTAAAGCCTACATAGTCTTAGAAATGCTTAAATATGAATGAAAATCGATTATAACATCCAAATTTCTGTATTCCTTTAATCTTAATCAGATTTTTGAACAAAAATGATGTGTCTAAGAGTTCATGGGAGAGTGACCAGTGTTAGGGAAAGGGAAAATAAATGTCTTACGGCGGATATTCAGGCATCATCAGTATCCATTCTAATCAACCAAATTTGAGCTCATCTCAGTTTTTGTGTAAGGTGTACATTAGATCCCAAACTTCAAGTAATGAATATATGAAACGTGCAATGTTATTTTTAGTTTATATGTGAGGCATGGCATACTTGTCCTCCTACAATTTGCGCCTATATGCCTGACCTTTAATACCTTCAAAGGGACTGTACTACAGTACTGGTTGAGGTAAGGGATTCATTTTTTGAACATTTATAAGTGAGTTAATGAGAAACCTCTGATGAAATATGAAAGAACATGTAATTCTAAGAAGGATTCAACGTTTATTTGATGAAAATTGGTTTTAAAATGGCTGAGATATCCAAAAAAAGTGATAATAATAAAAGGCGACAGGCCGCAACTTTATTAGGATCTCTTTGTTTCACCTTGTTTTGGATATCTCAGTCATTTCAAAACCGATTTTCATCAAATAAACTTTTGATACCCTTTAGAATTGCATGCTCTTTGACATCTAAAAGAGTGGTTTCTGAATATCTCGCGTAACGTTAAAAGCTAAATCCTCACCTCGACCAGAACTGTACATACCCTTTAAACGCGGAGCGAATAAATAAGGGCAGAAAGTCTTGACACCGATACGCTATCCGTATAGAAAAATCCGGCTTGCATTATCCATTGTCTTCTCCTGTCTTTTGAACGTCAATCTTCGACTGGAAGAATACCTTGCGTCAAAGTTCTCTTTTTCAACGGCGGATAAGGTCTACCAACAGGTGTATTGAAAGTGCCATCGATATAATCACAACCTTTTGTATACAAACATAATCACCGGAGCACTGGGATGGTGGTTTTGAGGGGGTTAATGTGTCAAAACTTTCAGCTGCGGATAAGGCCTACCAACAGGTATATTGAAATTGCCATCGATATAATAACAACCTTTTGTATACAAACATAATCACCAGGGCGCTAGGATGGTGGTTTTGAGGGGCTTAATGTGTCAAAACTCCTTTTCAGCAAGAGATAAGGTCTACCAACAGATGTATTGAAACAGCCATCGCTATTCGCAACCTGTTGTATACACAATCACTGTTGCTCTGAAATGGTGGTTTCGAGGGGGCCAAGAGATAGGGTCTACCAACAGATGTATTGAAATTGTCATCGCTATTCACAACCTTTTGTATATATTATCACTGGAGCTCTAGATAGTGGTTTCGATGGGGTCATTTCTTTCTTTTGTTGCTATACCTTGTGGGTACTTTATCCGGAACAATAAAGGGTACAAGTGTATTATCTCCAGGCGCAAGTCTTTTTTTCACATCACCCAAAATGATATAGTTGCGCTGTTTCGGACATTGTCCTATTTAGATTTATAGAGAAAACGGCTGGCAAGAAATGACTTGGCTATACTTGGGGATCATTGATGCAGAACGTCCAGAGTCAAAAAGAGATGCAACCCCCGGATGGTCGGTCCGGAGGTGATATCATAGACCCACAATTGAACTTTGAATTCTCTCAAAAGGAAAAGTCTAAAGGATGGTCGAGCGGAATTCTTCCTGATGGTCGCCATGAGTGGACGTGCAGCACAAGCCCTCCATGGTACTACACATTACGGGAACACACACACACACCACCGCCACACACCACTGCCACCACTTGACAGGTAAGCCAAAACCTAGAACAGAGTGAGCGTGACGTGATCCACCGAACTGAGCTCAGTACGGAGAAGACGTGGCGCAGATAATCAGATTGATTGAAAACCGCCAATAAACACGAACAACAACACGAACACGAACAACAACAACAACCACAGCCATCCACACACACGCCAAGCAACCACACCCCATCATCTCACCAGTCCCGAACAAACCAACAGCGATATCCACCCTTTATGCACTTAGTGTACACCCTTCTGTAAATAGTACAACTTTACTAAAATTTATCAATAATCTTAATACAGCATTTGAAACTGTTCATATATCAGAGATGGATTTTTCTTTTTAGATCTGTCGAAAGCTTTCGTCACTCTAGACCAGTTTACTTTGTTTCGAAATTATGTTTTTATTGAATACTTGGAAATTCTTTGGAATGGATAAAGAGTTATTTAAGTAATAAAAACAATTTGATTTTATTGATGGCAATAGCTCCGTGCACTTTTAAGAATTACTGCAGGTGTCATCCCGGGATCAATCTTAGGTTCCATATTTCTTTTGTTATATACATGGAAGGTGAACTTGCGATACTCCGGTGAGCACGAGTACAGTTGTTGTTGTTGTTTTAAAGAAAAAAGGAAGAAACGAGTACAGCCTCAGAACAGTATTCCTTGCAGTAATACCAATGTATTTAAATCTGGTAGTTAAACCATTTAAACATCATCCATTACGACAACTTAGATACCTAAACTCGAGCAACGGTCCATTTTATTTATTTCATTCGTTCTCTTTTTTTCAGCAAACATAACACAAAATGAATCAGAAGATATAACACAGGCATTTCATGCATGTATTCGACTTCACATGATAGATAATGGTTAACAAATAAAAAAAATATACATGCATACAAGTAAAATACAAAGTTATGTTTGGAGAAAAAAAAAAAACGAATTGAGAGGTCCGCCCACTGAAAAGCATGCTTGTAAATTGTGAACCACTCAAAGGATTCTTGTGAACATATTTGTTTACAAAGACAGGACAGAACAAGACAGGAGAAACACAACGACATTACATGACTTGACAGAAGGGTATACCATGGAAAGTAATAAAGCACAACAGGATAATGGAAAGAAAGGAAAGAAATAAAAAAAAGAAAAAGAAAGGAAAAGCCCACACGCTGAACATTGGAATCGGAAGAGGGTATTGAGGTGCTTCAGAGCTCGAGCAGCTGAGCAAAGTTTGTACAATGTAAAAATTATACAATGAGGAATTCAATGATTGACGATGAACCCTTAGGTTGTAGAGACCAGCTAGCTAATGAATAGTAGTATGAATTTAACAAAAAAAAAAGTTTCAGCTTACACTTAAACGAATTCAAGGATAGGGAATTTTTCATATCACAGCCTAAAGAATTCCGGAATCTAGGGCCGGTGTATATAAATGTGTTTTGAGCCAATAAAGTTCTCAGGAGGGGTAAATGAAACTCATTAGATCGCCTGATAGGATAATCAATTATGGAAAAATTAATTTCGTGGAAACATTGAATTAAAGATGCTGGGAAGTGCATTTGTGTTATAATAAAAGATAAATTGACCCAGCTGAAAGAAAAACAAATCTTTAATTTTCAAAATCTTATATTTAACAAATAATGGATCTGCATGGGAACGTGGGAAACGCCACAATGGTTTTTAGCAAATGTATGTAGTTTGCTGGTTAATACCAAGAAAACAAATTGTAAACAACACACTTAAACAAAAAAGTGAATATCAGAACATAATGTTTTATATTGTTATGAATAACCAAAGGATATTGTGAGTTTTTTGTTACAAATTTCATAGTGTTACATTTAGACGTACATCTTAATGTGGCGCCACATAATTATTATACAATGATGTTCTGCTGAAAACTTCTTGCGCAACAGGTGTAATCTATAGGATAAGGCATTTTGTCACCATTAAGGAGTTTATTCCACATCTATAATGCCACAATAATATATTGCCGCATTTATCATACTCTATAATGATCTCGGGCCAGTGTGCAAAATATCATTGAATTGTGCATACACACGTAAGAAAAGGTCATGCAATAACAAACTCCCACCCTACAACACCTTCTCAACCTCAAGTTGACCTCTTTTTAAAAAGTCTTGCTTCTTACTATATTTGACATAAACTATAAGCCGCTTCATTTATGTATGCAGCATTATAATTTATTACCCCTATTTTGATAGCAAGTTATGATATACGAGAGATGTACATTTATACAATATTAGACAGAATAATGATTTACCTCTCCTTAGATACGCTACCTCGCATACCTTTGTTAAATACCAAGGAGTAGGACCTATACATAAATTTTGTGCCTAATGAAATGAAGTAATGTCCATCCCTTGCCTCTTTTAAACATATTATATTTGATGAATAACTATTATCCGCTGAAATTTAACCAAACTGTTGTTCATTGTCGGGAGTATGTTTCATTTTCAGCCATAATTTTCCTGTTTTTTCTGTCTTAAGCGTAATTTCAAAATGTACAAATTCCAAGTGGCAGCCCAGCCGTAGAAAGGCCAATGGCCCCAGCTGGCTCCTCGATTTTATTCTCTCTTAGAATTCAATTCTTTCTTCTCTCTCCCTCTCTATGTTTAGTATCGTTTTGTTGTTGTTGTTGTTTTTGTTTTTGTTGTATACTTTATTTTGTAATCCAGTGTAATGTCATGGTCTCACTTTCGTTCAGCTTCAATAAATGTTAATGAAAATTTGGAAATAAATGAAATGACATATTTCTTTAATAAATTCTCATTCTAATCATAGGGAAATGAGTGATTATTTGAGTGAGCAAAAACAAGCTTATTATTAATTAATTTAAACAAAAAAGTAAAAAAAAATGAATCGTATTGACTTGATGGAAAAGGTGAAGTGATAAGCAGCAGGTAAATATCAAATGACAGATGTGTAATCATACCTGTCTTATCATCCAAAAATTAATCAATACCACTAACAGGTTCAAGATGAATACCACGCGCACACCAAACTGTCATATCAATTCACGGAAGATGAAGCGATCAGTTATACCTTTCCATGAGCGAGGAGTAAGTGGGCCCTATATAGACCTATAAAAAACCGAAACCGGGAGCCATCGAGCCATGGGGCCATCGATCCATAGAGCCATCGGGTAATGGAAATGATGCATTGATGATGGCACATTCGTGCTCTGCGTTTGATAAACACCAGCTTGTCAAATTGTAATAATATGAGTGATGTCTTCTCGAAACCCACCATGCCCTGCACAACACGACCGCTGCGAGGCGGGCTTCACCGAAGATATAGACCGACAGAGGGACCGAGAACAAAATTAGCGAGCTCGTAAAGAACTCATCCATCTCGATGGAGGCAGGTTGACGTTTGGACACGCTCTTTTTATGACGTATGTCAACATTTCATTCAATTTAGTGACATGACAACATTAAACCAGAGCAAACAGCCCCCGGGTTCGTTCGGTTTGTTTGCTTGTATGTGAATTTAGACAAAGCCAGACTGGGCAGAGAATTAGGTTGAGGGAGGGAGGGAAGGGGGGGGGGTGCTTGAAGGGCAGATAGCAGCTCAAAGATTGCTTATTCATAACAATATGAACACGCTATACTGTCTAAGTTTTAAAGCTAAACGTAGTAAGACGATCGTAATACAACTGAAATAAAAGCTAGCATACGATAATAATCAGATCTCATCATAGTTCTATTTCCCATCATTCGCTTTTGCACAGACTCTTTTATTTCGATCTCACCCGAATGACTGAAACAAGTTTTGACGATAATACAGTGGACTCCCGTTATAACGAAGTCCTCGGGACCGGCTGTTTCCTTTCCATATTATCGACATAATATACCGACATTATAACCGAACAAGTAGACATTAAAAACACATAGAGTGCATGTTGCGCTCTGAATTTTTACTTCGTTGTAACCGGAATTTCGCTATAACGGTGCTGCGTTATAACGGGAGTGCACTGTACCTGGATGCGATCAATGCAATGAGCTGGCCTAATCTTCTGCAGTGCAAACTCAGCCTTCATTAACCGGTGTACATGAATTCAGGGAGGTGATCCACCTTCCCTGATGAGTTAAAGCCATCTAGTGTATGTGACTGTCATGAATATTCATTTCATGGCCACAGTGCATCATTTAGAGATGTATGACAGTTCATTTATTGTTGCTAATGGAGCAGGAGAACCTGATTTTGGAGTATCTGCAAAATGAAATTAGTGATATGCGCGAGGATTTATCAATTCATGCCTGCAACTTCGCTCGATCTTAATCGGAAAGTTAATGCGTGCGTATAATATACTCTTCTCAAATTGATTATACCATCAAAATGATGGATGGGATTTAGTCTGAATTGGAAAGACTTTATAATTCAGAACTGACAGATTTGTTGATTTTTTTTTTTTTTTTTGGGGGGGGGGGGAGCTGGAGCAGAAATAGACTCATATTATCTGATGATCATCTATGACATATTCCTAACAGTTTTAAATGAAAGAGAGAGAGAGAGAGAGAGAGAGAGAGGGAGAGAGAGGGAGGAGGGGGAGCAAAACCATCAACCGGTCTACATCATCACCTCAAGAGTTCAGTTCCCTAACTATAATGAGACTTCATGTGTACAAGGAACACTAACACATTTTATACGAAAACAACTACAGTTCATGAAATTCTTCCGTCGAGATGTTTTCATTGCAACTGATTGACAAATTGCCCTATACGTCGACGCCTGTCCGGAAATCAGGAGGTCGTAGGTTCGAATCCTGCTCGAGTACGTACGCCCATGATTTCTTTTATCATAGCTACTGCTAAAAGCACTGATCAATTCAGTGCTCATTTACGTCGATGTAGGGCAATTTGTCAATTAGTTGCAACAACTATGTTTTGTGTGGCACGTATCAGAGAGTGGGGCTCATCTGGTGTGATAGATGCGATACAAATTCCCTGTCAGTGTGAGCGATTCTCTGTTTGTTTGTATGTTTGCAAGCATTTTATTCCGGTTCTTCAGTCAATAAACAATAGAATTACATAGTTGCAAAGAATAGAATAAAACCAAACAAAATTACAACGAAACATAAGAAAAGTAATACCTAATGCAAGACTATAAACAGCATAATCACCAAACATTTATGGTTGTATAAATCATGAGAGGTAATATATCTGATTGAACGAAGAAGCACGGAGACAGTCAGCATAAGCATTTCTTGACTGAGGGGAGTTCTGCATGGCTTATTGACAAGCATCGACGTCTGTTCCACTTACATGTGCGTTATTACATGTATTTGAGATTTCCAGATGTGACGATGTACCCATTAAAAGTGCATTGTACCCCAAATGTAACCTGGACATCCCAATGACCTTCCCTACTGGAAAGAACACAGTGCACCACAGTGTGTTCACAGTGTCTTCACAGTGTCCTCACAAAGTCGACTATGTGAAAACGTTCGAATTTAACAGTGTGAAGATGATTTCACACTGTGGTTTGGTTTTCACAGAATGTTTACATAGTAATGCATTGTTTCACACTGTTAATTAATGACTGGCATTGTGTTCACATTGTTAAAACGCTCAAATTTAACAGTGTGAAAGAGATTCACACTGTGTTCACAATGTTTTCACACTTTGTTTCTCACACTGCGGGGCACTACAGATAAACAGACAGGAAAACACACACACACACACACACACACACACACACACACATAGTAAAAACGTTCGAAATAACTCTTCCTGAAACCTGTGCCCACCCAGCCAGAGAAAATGAATTAAGATGTTGTACCTGTCAGGGACGGATCCAAGAATTTCGTAAAGGGGGGGGGGGGGGGGGGGGGGAAACACGTTTCTTTGCTACTTCTGTGTCACTTCCGGGTTTAATCAGCGGACAAGAAAAAAAAAGCCACTTCCGGGTTAAATCGGCTGACCCTTCCCCCCCCCCCAAAAAAAAAAAAACAACAACAACAACACAAAAACAAACAAAAAAAGTCTTCAGCTTAAAAATAATTCAAGGGGGAGGGGAGGTGCCCCCCCCCCCTTGGGTCCGGTACTGCATGTCTTTGCTTTTACTTCTCATGGTTATTCACTTTTTCATTTCTCTATAATGATTTCGTTTCCACGCAATATGACATATTATAGCACTTACGCATATTGTCATATATCTTATAGATCTTTCACCTACGACACTTTCGCATTCCATGATGCATTGAAAGCAGTGCTGTACTATCATATCCTGGTAGTATTCACAAACTTGGGTTGTAATCAATATTGCTCCAAATTTGAATTGCACTTCGTCCGTAATACAAATCTTCTTTGATTATTTCGAAAGTGAAGATTTGAATAGCAGTTGTATATAAGGAGCGAAACTTTGTGCATGTTGTGAGAAAATTGATATCACTCGTCTCCTTTGAAGTCATGTCTTTTCCACCATCGCCATGATTTTTTTATTCATTAGATAGCAATATGCCTTTATGAATGCGATGATTAATTTCAGTTTTCCTCCACTTCATCAATGATGTGACTTCTCATAACACATCGGAGCCCAATATGAAGTAGTGAAATGATATAAGCCTTTATGTGATTTGCTTAAATTTGCAGAGCACGCAAATGACCGTCTGCATAGAAAACTCTAAGTTGCAAGGGCTTAGGAGCGAGCGTTCATGTGACAGTCAAGTTACCAAGGCAACATCGTCGAGGCTTCCAATTAAATTACGAATGATATTAAACGTAAAATTTGGAATGTTGGTCAATTTAGATTCCAAACACAATACTATACTCTCCAGTCTGTTTCTGACGTGATATGATTTTTCCTGAAGAGTGATCTATATAGCTCTCTTTCCCTCTGTTTTTTTCCACTTTTTCATTTTTCTTGATCCATTTCACTGATTGATTAATGTTGTAGTTCTCCCAGCTTCCAAAATTCTGTTGACACTTCACATTTACCTGAATCACTCTGCCACTGACATATACGAATACATTTTGTGTCATCCTATTGCACGTAGGAAAATGCGCCTTACGCACGCATAAAATCACGACAAGTATGTATTCTTGTTTTGCTTCTTTGGTGCACGCAAACTTTTTTTAAAATGATATTCTTTATTTGAATTTCATTTGGTATCAGGTTCATGTTGACAATGAATCAATATGAACAAAAATAAGCAGCTGTATTCTTCTCTCTTGTGCAGCTAAATCACACACACACACACACACGCACACACACACACACACACACAATCAATGACATCATTTATGAAATACCTGCCCTTCATGCCTCTGTGCCTCACTTTGTGACTATAAATGGTCGTGATTGTCAGTTGAAGTTAATTTCATGTGATGTCCCACACGGTTCCTTATTAGGCCCACTACTGTTTATTTTGTACATTAACGATCTTCTTAGTTCCTCGCCAATAGTCTTTCCTTTACATGTTTTGCTGATGACTCCAATTTGCTTTTTTTAAACACACGGATATCCTTATACTCTCATTGACATAATGAAGGAGGAACTCAAATCTACAATCTTGGATATACTCCAATCCAGTCCAATAGATTATCACTTAACCTACTTTATGGATGAAACTCATGCTGTTTAGCAACAGTCTTAAAACGCTTCCCCTTCATATGAAGTTTAATGAAATTGAATTAAACCAAGTTAATTGTACAAAAATTTCAGGGCTTTTCATTGATAGTGATTTCTCTTGGAAATCCCACGTTATTTATGTAAACTAAATATTCTTTCTATATAACACGGATGTTCTTAATAAACGTAAGAGTGTTGTTTTTTTTTCTAGTCGAATTTTGTTTATCTTTAATCTTTATTCTATGCTGATTACTCCGTACCTTTATGGGGGAATGCAATTAGAAATTTTTATCTTCTTGATGTACTCTTCCGTATTCAAAAACGTGCCATTAGAAATATCAGCCATATTGGATATTTTGTCCCATATGAACAATTTATTCTTCAAAAAATAAAATACTGAAAACATCAAATCTATTCAATTATAACGTCGGCACACTTATGTATCAATTTCCCGCCAAGGAGTTACCGGGTGTTTTTACGTTTATGTTCAGAAAAAAAAATAATAATTTGAGTCACAGCTATTATATCCTACCCGTCAAAGTGACGCATTCGCCTTCCACGTACTCGAAAATTTTTGCGAAAAAAACAACAACAACATAACGTATACAGGCACAAGATACTGGAATAACCAGTCTACCGAAATAACAAGCTGCTCGACTTTATATCTCTTCGAACGCAAACTAAAAGGGTTTTTATTGAATGCATGTCTTGCAGACAGTGAATAAATTTGCATGTCAATGTTTTATATAACTGTTGTATGTTCTTGTCCGACCAAACATACTTGTCAATACGCTGCAGATTGCAATCTGGGCCTTGTCGTCACGCTCTCTGAATTCATCGTTAGCAATTCCTCCCTCTATTTCGTCTCTTTCTCTCCCTCCTTCTCTCTACCTCTCTCTCTCACTTTCTATACCCAGAGCTCGACGGTAGGCGCCAAAATGATTCAATAACTGTACATGTCACTTTTTTTTGTGCTTTGCTAAATATATGTGATAGTTCTAATGCAGCAACAGTTTAATACCAAAGTAGGCCCTATTAATCATGTTTTACTCTGAAAACAAATAATAGCTCGGTCTAAATTTTCTTGTCTTTTTTTAATCATATGGGCATTCCCCGCTTCCCTTATTTGGCATCATTAAATCATCTGTATTTGCACGTCTATCCGTTCTCCGTTTCTCTTTCACAAACAGTATGATAATTGCAGCCAAACAAGCTTGCTTTCATGTAGGTCCCGTCATACTTCTCTTTGTACAGCCCGATTTCGACCAGCTATCATTATTATTACTGTGTGTATCATGTATGTACAGTGTATATATTTTTAGTTTTGTTTTGTACATTATTGACAAGGTACAAGAACTTGTGCTATTACTTTTGATGTAATATTGATAAATGAGAAGTATTAAATAAATTGTACTTGATCTTGAAATTCTCCTTTGACTTATTATTTACCATGAGTTGCTGCGTTGAAATTCTTTTGTAGCCAATTACTCCTAATGACACGCACTTAAAGCTATATCCAGGCATCCATAACTCATAAAGCTCTTGTATTGCTGTAATGCCAACATACGGTCTTTCAGGCATTTTACCTGTGTATTAATGTCTTGTATGTCAGGTTGCCCTTTGAATGTTCAAACATGTAAGCCTACATCCCTTTATGGATTTCAAAAAAACGGGTACAAAGCCTTATACAACGATATTTGTTATCTGTTACAAATCAACTGATTTGTAACAGTGCTATGCACATGTATGTATTTTATTTTTTTGTCATTAATTCACTCTCGATATTGGTAGTGTATAATATTACCTATAATTGTATTTGGCATTTTCAGGTAGAATGATGCTTGTTATTACTGCAAGGCGCTTTTGGAAAGCAGTTTTACAAAACTGAACAGGCCTACTCTGCAGTATAAAATAAATAAAACAAAATAGATAAATAATCTTACTTCAACGACTTGAAAATGCACACTCGGCTCTATGGTAAAGATTTTGCGAATCACTAACTGAAATTGACCATATTATTCTTTATTGGAACTTCCATTTCAACCATAATACTCAAACGTTTGCACAATAGTAATGCTCTTTCTTTTCTCAGAGGGTCCAAAATGACGAAATTTAGACTTATGAACCACTTCATTGGGGGAAGAGGCACAACTTCAAGGTGTTTAAGGAAGACAAGACACCAGAAATTATGTTCACAAACTCGGAGCGTTTTATGTAAAGGCAGGTAAATCAATGAAAGTTGTTAAATGAGTGTTCTTTACTCCATCAGCTCCGATTACGCAGGATGCTGTACACAGTCAATATAATAGTGGTACTGTTGTTGTCATCATCCAAAGTCACACTTCTTTCTTCATTTCCTAAGAGAGAAAGTTTTATTACTCTTTTCATGACACACACAAAAATGATATGATAATAATTGATGTCATAATCTCTCAAAATAGCGGTGCTCAAAGCAAAACGCATCACTTTGTGATACGCATATATATATTACAGTCACTTTGGCGCATATTACATAGGTGCAGTCACCATGATATATATTGTTTATCAATAATTCAATCAATGCTACCCCCCCCCCCCTCTCTATGGCCGACAACATTATTTTATCGTGTAATGTATTTTATGAATCAGGAAACAGTATGTTCAGATCTCACACTCTATAATATAGCGAAATTTCTATAGGAGGACCATTATAATATATTTAACGCTGAAAAAAAGACCCCAAAAAAAATGTTTGCCGAAGAAGTATTTATAAAATGCATTTGGTTACCAGCGAACATGCTTGGCGCCACTTTACTTTCGTTATCCAAATAATCAGGGTCGTTCTTTTATCCGGTATATATTCTTTAGTATACGTCTATTCACTACAGTCGTTGTTGCAATGTCATGAGCGCAAAATAGATAAATCAGTCCTTCCGTGCGCTGTTCGGCATATGCATGGACGCCTTGGACGGTTTTTTAAACTCTGCAACCGCCGTCTCGTTGGCACTTTGAAATATCAATGGCATTGTTAAGAGATGGTCCAGAAAGGGCTGAATCTAATAAATTAAAAAGTTGTTGTTCGCCAAGGCCTTTTGGCTATGTTTGCATACCTGAAAGGTGGTCTGTGAAGAATGGTGAAGGGCTTTGTTTAAGTGCAGACTCTTAACCATTATTTGCACTTGAAAAAAAAAAAACCGACAGCTTTAGTACTTCAAAATAGTTCTAAAATGTGAGTTAGAGATAGAAACGATCAATGTAAAAATGTTAGTCAGTATAATCAATGGTGAGTATTGTTATATATACAAAATGTGAACAATAGTTATAATAGAATTCTTTCTAAAAATAAACTGTTTACAGTTATCTTTATTGAGAAAAATAGTGATATATCCTTGTATAAAATAGGTATTTTAGGCTTTCTTGCAAAATTTGTATATGTTAGGAAGTTTTGTGATAAATATGACTTACACATACGTATTGAATGTGATAAATAAAATATATTATAAATCACTACTCATAATGGCAAACAATACGTTTAAATTGTATTACCGTTGTCGGAAGAACTAAGTCTGGTCATCCATATACTCCCTACTTCCGACATGCATGAATGGGGCTCGCTATTCTTGTGGGGGTGGGAGTGTTGCAATGATGTTTGGGTGTAATTGTCCGTTCAATGTCGATTCCAATCTTTGTAATTGCAAAACGAAAGCAAAAACATACAAACAAACCAACAAACAAACCCCAGACAATTACAAAACAACCCATGACACATTCGTGGCTCGTTTCATCAAAATTGGACCTAGATTATGAAGGCCATGGAATTTTGTAGTTCTATATACAGTGCCATTAGTAGCTAACCTGTGGAGGTGATGACGTCATCCCTTCTCTTGTGTCCCGCAGAACCATATCCAAATCTTTACTGAAGTAAATTTTCTTTCACATACAACATAAAAGATATATGCTGTATATCATTAGCTTGCATCCTTTTCAAACAAAACCTATTTAAACAACTATCATTTTCTTTAGGGAAAGCAGTTGAAGTCGCTCATCACCAAAACTGTGTGTGTGTGTGTGTGTGTGTGTGTGTGTGTGTGTGTGTGTGTGTGTGTGTGTGTGTGTGTGTGTGTGTGTGTGAGAGCTGTGAGGCTGCACCCACCGCCTTGCTAATTTGCTTGTTAGGTAGCAAGATGTGAATCTGTAGAATTTGATTACTTTCTTAGCGTATCTCATGTCCAACTTAGTTCATTGAAACATTCTGCTTTGCTTTATTTCTCTTTCATTAAAGCCAATTTGACCATGGTTTGGAATCGCACCTTCAAAATCGAAGTGCATGTTGTATTCTCGTATAATATCGTGTGGCATGTATTTTCAATGACAACGTCCAAAAATCTAGACGTTTAAATCACCAACAAACAAGGATACGAAATCAGGGCAGAAATTGCTGTCTACTTATGAAAAGCAAGTATGGAAGTTTTGGTGTGTTTTTTTCCTCTTTCAGAGAGAAAAATATGGTTAAGAATCAACTTTTTTTTTCTTTGTAGTGTAGATGTAGCACTCAATCAGACGTCTGCCTATAATGTAAGGTATAAAAAGCTGCCCGTTTGTGATAGATGGAAATCAGAGATGACTTAATCATGGCGTTTTAATTAATCTGCCATGGCATGCAATTTATAGGCACTGATAAGAGCGCGGGAATGAATAGGCTGGATCGTGAAATAAATTGTACAGAAAAGTGGAAACACGAGTTATTGTAATTTGAGCTGCACTGCCTATCTGCTACGCTCTCTATTATCAGGAGAGATTTCATTTTAAAAGGAATGAGTATGTACCAGTGTTTCCCTCGGACTGGTTGAGAATGATTTCTTTTTTTTTTTCCATACAACCGCTTTGTTGATGGAGATAGGTAAGAATGGAACAATGTACGAAATGATGATAACGACAAGAGTGGTAGAAGGACATAGGTACAGCAATAAAAGAAGAATGATGATTGACATGGCGTAAGGATGAAATGTCCTGGGGAAATGAAAACAAGCATGCTCCATATTGTGAAATGTAGAAACCGCAATTTCAACTTTCTCTATATCTCTCTGCTTTTGTTGTTATTACTGTTGTTTTACATTAGCGTTTACGGAGGTAGGTTATCAATGACTGAGGACATTGCTATCAATTTCACAGCAGCAAAAACACTCATCCACTTGCAAACATGATGTGTAGGTATAACATGTATTTGCCATCTCATGATTCTAATAGAATTGTGTCTTATTCTGTTTTTATTTCAGCTTCATTTCCTTCTTGATAAGGTTTTTTCTTGCTGACACTATTTGCATAATCCATAATAACCAATCTCTTTTTTTCCCCTCCAGCTTACCGATTTATGATTTTCATTGCACAGTATACGATGTGGGTGTAACGTAATTTAATAATAATGGTAGATCTTAAAATGAAAAGATAGTATGTAGATGATGGGAAGAGAGGTTAAAGTTCAACACAGACCTTATCATCATTACCTTACTTCCTTTTGAGGACCATTATGCTCTAATTTTTAAGGTCTTTCTCAACCAGCAGTGAACACGATGAATGAAAGAAAATTGCTCTCTTGGCTACCCTACTAATTACGATTCCTTTAATGGGGGAGGTAGTAAGCATCTCTTGGTTTGACAGGAGATTCAGATCAGGGTTTTTTTCCGAAAAAAGAAGAAAATTGGCCTCCCTTGAGCTTTGAATGGGTGCGGAAGCTTCATGAACGGAATGTAACCTTATTTACTGTCCTGACTACAAAACGAGATCAACTACCTTGTTATCTCAGTAGCATTCAGTGGTCAACACAGCCCAATGAAACGTCTGCTTTCTACATGCGCACACGGAGCCTACACTATCTGCGCTTGAATACTTTTTTTTTTAATGTCTGCAGGTGGTTATGCATAAGTCACTCTGCTTTTAATTGTAATGCATGCATGATTTCAGCTATACTCTGACAATTTGTTTGTCGCATTTTGTTATGTTACACACCCTTTCAAACCTATCACTTTAATAGTTTCCCTTTTCTCTCGAAATGCCTTCTTATCTTTCAGCAGGTTGTTTCCTATTCATTCATCTATCTTTTATAAATCATTTTTTTTTGTCTACTATTCTATCTAGAGAATATAGTCCTCCCATCTATGTTTCATTCGTGCAATTATGCATAATCTTCGTTTCTCTTGCTTTCATGAAAACCCTTTACATTGAGTAACTAACAATAACTAACAGCTCTGTGTCTTCATCATACAATTTTGGAGTTTTAGCGCACTATACTGTATATACTTTCATTGAGAGCAATCCACATACAGCACGTATGTATATATGCGTGCATTTGTAATTTTAGGAATGCGTACCTAAGTATGTGTGGGTGAGCGTGTGTGTGTGTGTGTGTGTGTGTGTGTGTGTGTGTGTGTGTGTGTGTGTTCGTGCAATTTTTTTGTATAAATTTAAGGTGTATGTTGTGATCTTTCGGTTACCCCATGCACTGATTATGCTTTAAAATATATGTCACGTATATTGAGATATTCATTTGTCCACATAAGTGATAGTTAAATCAGCATGTATTTGCATTATACAGAGCGTATCAAAAAAAAAAGGTAATCCAACTTTGGAGGGCTGCCATTTCTTAATTGTCAGTTATGAAGAGCACAATGTTGGTTTAAAAAAAAGAGGAACTCTTCTTTTTTCAATTGATACTTAAACATGTTGACAAAAATTTAATGTCATGCATGACCGAGCACATGGACTTTAAAGACAACAATGTCAAATTGCACTTTTTCCAAGTTTGCGTGTTATTGTGAAGGAACAATGCATGTCTCACTGCATGGATGAGATCTGTTAATGAAAGTGGTCAAATCATCAGGCCAGCCTGCACAACTGCAGATTCGTGTTTTAGGGTTTCTTCTAACGTTTTATGGTTCATAACCTTCAACATGGCCACGCTGTCGATTTGGTCCTTCCCATTAAGGCGAAACCATTATCCATTTTACTCTCTTCATATTCAAGACATGGTTTGCCACTGGGAGCTATGTGTTGAATATAAACAGAGAAAATGGATTGTGTGGGTTGGCCTCTGTGTGAGCGACCAAGTTTTCAGACAAAAGGCCATGTTGAAGGCCATGGACCATCAAATGTTAGGAGAAAACCTAAACACAAACCCTAAACACAAAACCTAAACACAAACCTACACTCATACAGGCTGGCCTATTTGGCAACTTTCTTTGACAGATCTCATCCATGCAGTGAGACATGCATTGTTCCTTCACAATAACACGCAAACTTGGAAAAAGTGCAATTTGTCATTGTTGTCTTTAAAGTTCATGTGCTCAGTCATGCATGACAATTGTCAACATAATTAGGTATCGATGGAAAGAGAGAGAGTTCTTCTTTTCTTACAATCAACATTGTGCTCTTCATAACTGACAATTAAGAAATGGCAGCCCTCCAAAGTTGGATTACCTTTTTTTTTGATACGCTCTGTATATTACAATTATCTTAGTTGCTGAAATCGTGACTTATTCTTAAATCAGATTTTTTCGCATATTTACACCAGAGCGATGATACCATGATGCTAGGGGAGTGAATATTATTTTAATCATAAAGAAGTTCAGATTAACCATTGATAACTATTATTTCTCAACAAGAGGATGGGGCAAAAACAGCGTAAAAAAGATGCAAACTGCATTTGAAAACAAATTTGGTCGAAATAATTGCATCGCACTGCATTACATTAAGTGCCCATTGCGCTGGTCTCAACGACTATCAAACAACAGCTTGAGACGTGTCCACGCACTCTTTTTTTTTTTCAAAGCGGTCCTCCCTTCGGACGGCAGAACATTGTTTATTGCAGAAAATCATTTTGAGCTAAATTCATCCTTCACTTTCAACTATCTCTTTCTTTTCCATAAATGCAGTCCCCTGGAAAATTATCATGAGCTAAATGTATGCCTTACTTTCAATTCAGTATTTCTCCTTTTCCTTCGTATGCATTCCCTATGCAGCCTTTTTCTCTTCTAAACAGTGTGTTACTCTCCTCTGTTATATTCTTGTATACAATGCAGCTTTCCTTTTTACTCACCACTTTGAATTAGATTTCATGGGTAGAATAAGAGTATCATATTTCTTATTTCATATTGATTAAAGTTTGCGGAAAAGACGTACACTGTAAAAACATCGGTGTTAGATTTAACACCACGGGTGTTAAATCTAACACCGATCAAACTTCAATAAAGGACCACACCCACAGGTGTTAAAAATGCACTGTGATGGTGTTGAAAAGTGTTCACCTGACACTTCGTGGTGTTAATTTGACACTGTACCTGGTGTTATTTTGACACTGTACTGGTGTTAATTAAAAAATGACACCACATGGTGTTGATTTGATATTTGCTGGTGTTAATATCAATGGTTTAACACCCGTCCAGCTTCAATAAGGGACCACACCAGCTGGTGTTACTTTGGTGTAAATTTATTTTCACATTTTTTTCAAAAATGTAGTATTTTGATGTAATATTCTTGATCGTCTTGTTTAAATCAAAAATCAACAAGAAGTGCAGTTACTAAGAAACTCTTCAAAAAACAGTTTAAAATTTGGAAATGACACCCGTAGGTGTTAATTTAACACCATAAATGAGCACCGAAAATTTAACACCAGCTTGGTGTTCACTATTTAACACCGGACTTTTTGCAGTGTAGGAAGTGGTGTATAACAGCAACAAAATGTAAAACCATTCTCTGAAACATTTTGTTTCTAAAAGCACCAGGATATGAAAAGACCTTGATTACAAAGTATTTCCTTCTAAAGATTTTCTTTCTTTTTGAATTTCAGCAACGTATACATGCTTCCGGGGTAAAATTATCATTACTATTATTATCATTTTGTGTTACTTTCCAACTGGAAAAAGAACAATTAATTCCAGCTGAAGTGAAGGTATCGCGTTTTCGTTTTCGTGTAGGGTACTCAGTATGTGTGTTGCATGTCACTGTGTGTACGTGTGTAAATATACAAGTTCAACTGAAAATCAAGGTGTATACAGTTAGTAACAACATAGAGCCTGCATTCTTTTGTCATAATTCTGCACATGGTTATAATACATCCACCGCCATGTTCTATTTTAATGATTTTTTTTTTTTTACTTTATCCAACATGTCAAAACTGGATATTATGTATTGTCATACATGACTGTGTGTGGCATTTTTCACGCATTTAATACATATTGAATACGAAAATGAAAAGAAATTGAATGTAAAGCAATAGTCTATGTTTAATGTGAATATGTGTGCGTGTGTATGTGGTTTTGTGTTTATTTACTGAGTGTGTGTGTGTGTGTATGTGTGCACACGGTACCTGTAGCGTGTATAGTTATGGATCTGTGTCAGAGACTGTGGTGCAATTTTACACCCCTTGCGTCTTTCCCGAAGTGTGCATGAAGAGAATATTACATGGTAAAGTAGTTTTCTTTTAGTGCATTTATGGTCATTTCAACCGATCTAAGGCATCATACGGGCTGGGACATTTTAACAAACCACAGAAAGAGAGAATGAGAGTAGTCTAGTAAAAAAAAAAAGAATACCGTACGAGATTAAAGAATTAAGAAAGGAGAGCTAAAAACACCTTCGTTTGCTCATTTCTACAGTTTATGAAGATAATCATAATTGACACATAGATACACATACTTAAACACGGCGTGTATAGAACACTTTTTTTTAGCAGCTGATGGAGACCAAGGAAATGATACTTCTTCCTACCAATTAATCTTAGGATATAGCGTGTCTTCCACCTCAGAATACAACAGCAAAATCCTTGATAACCTTACCTGTGAGCCCAAGGGAAATTTGACAATGAGAAATATTTAAAAGGGAAATCCAGTCCAAATATAACTTAGTCTGATAAGGAAGAGTAAAATATTACGAGTTCAACAGTATAATTTTGATCGAAATCGGATGAAAAAATTAAGAAGTTATGATATTTTGAAGTTTCACTATTTTTTCGGGAAACAGTCCTTGAACGGTCAATTTGAATATGCAAGTAGCAAAGTGAGCGTGTCATCCCCTCACGATACTTGCCATCTATAGTTTGTACATAAAATGTTGAAATTTTCAGTTTTTCATTCAAACGCAATTATGCCTGAGGCTCAAATCCTCGTATATCAAACTGATCACTATTCTGAAGTTATTTAACTAGGAATAGCATCAAGTTTCAGACTTCAATGACAGAAACATTGAATTTCCGTTATATTTTTGTACACGATCAATGGAAAATTGTGAGGCTATGACATGGTTAGCTTACTCATTTGCATATTCATATCCACTGTACAAACACTGTTTTGCAGAAATTAGCAAAACTTCAAATGGTATAACTTCCTTATTTTTCATCCGATTTTAGTCAAATTTTTTTTGCCATTGAACTCGTAAGATTTTATTCTTTTTTTTAAAGACTACCTTATATTTTGACTGGATATTCCCCTTTAAGACTTCAATCAGGGCATGCCAAGCTAAAGATTTTACAATTCTGACCAATACAGAACAGTATTTAATTGCAGTTTATTGTCCTTTGAAGGCAAATAAGATCCAGACAACCTACTTGTATTCTCTTTCGAGATGAATAAACTATTGATACACTCATGGAAGCACTTCCATGGGAGAGCAGTAAGTCTAATCATTTTAGTTTCGTTTTGTTCTTAAGTGAATGAAGGTCACTTTCAGTTAATATCAACTCGTCTAAGCTACTCTCTCTTCCTTCAACGCTTCTAGACTTTTTACCACATCAGTTTCCATTCATCTTTATTATGTATAAATACTTATAGTCTTTTCAGTTTCATCTTTCCCAACAAACACTGTTGAACGCCCACGCGTCCGGGAAATATATGTTTGCTTTGGATGCAACAAGTCATGTGGTCATGTTGTATATGGTTTTAAATATATATATAATGGTAAAGAAATACCTTTTGCCATGTTTGCTACATAAAGTGCAGTCACCTTCAGTCATTGTCAACACTATAACAAGACTCTCATTTAGGCAATAACAAAACAGGACCAAACTTGATATCACTTTCAAAGTGTACCATTTATAGTACATCCACATTTTATCTGAATGAATTCATTGGTCAATATTCCGAAACCATACGATGCTGCTTGGGCATTGACTGTTCCTTGGACTATGACGCTACTTCCTTTCGTTCAGTTTGAGTTATTGTCTAAGCTGTAATGAATCACCTCCATTTCATTTTACTTCATTTCCGACGAAAGTATACAATATTCATTTCCTACAAAAGTATACAATATGAACGGAAATCGATATCCTCCACAGTCTCATTTCTTTACTTTCCCTTCTTTTATGCTTTCATTTGTGGCAAAATTTAGCTTTTAAGTATTTTTGTCTGTATACGAGTCGTATACAGTGGGTGAGTCCCATATCTAAATGATCTTAAAGCTGAAATAGGATCTGCCCAAGTCACTTGTAAATCATCGACATACAGAGAAAACACAACAATAACAAAAAAAGATTCCACATGGAAAGATCACAGACAAAAGAAAAAGGACAACCGGAAAGAAAAAAAGATGTTAAAAACAGAAGTAACTTAAGGCCTGAACACATGATATGTTGATGTTTCTCTGTGATCTAGTCTGAGTAGTTTTATTCCAATTCTATTTCAAACAGAAGGTTTGCGAGGTGAAATATGAATTCTCATAAAATATGTTTTTGCTGTACTACATGCTTTTTCCAATATGATGTGTGATTTTTTCTCCTTTTTTGTGTGAAGCACGACATATTTCTGACGTTCGAGGAAGACGAAATTGGTTAGAAGTGGGCAAGAGCGATAAAGTATAATGACAAACATGATATACTGCAATGAAACCATACAATAGCAAGAGTCGATGGAATCTAGGAGTGAAAAAAAATATTTAAACTTACGGCACACAGGATGTGGTTGTCGAGGAGGAGGCGGCCGTGGTCGTAGATGGACCAGATAGTGAACGTCATACTCGTGAGCGTAACGCCCAAGTCCATGATCGTCAGGTTGAGAATGAGGAGATTATGAGGGTTCGACCTTAGGGTCTTGTCCCGCAGTATGGTGGTCATCGCCATCAAGTTTGCGAACAAGGCCACGAGGAAGATTATCGACATCGTTACGCCTTCCACGACGGCGACTACCGAGGTCGGTTCGTGGTCGATCTGCAAGGCGCTACTCGAGGACATGGTCGCTGATGCCAGTTTTGCCATCGTCGTGTTTTCCACAGCCATTTGCTGACTTGAGGTGTCCTCAACGGTGTCGACGTCGAATGTAAGAGACATCGTCGACATGGTGCCGAGATTCAGCATTGAATCCGTGGTCATTTTGCGCAAACGTGAGTCTATCTTTCTCTGCTTGCTGTCTAGGCTTGGAAGTGATTCTCGGACATCAGTTGTAAGCGCCTTTCCGTGATAGCTGACGGAAACTGAATCTCACGCCCGCTATAAATATCTGTTTTTTCCCGTTATTAGTTTTTATTTCCCATCTGCTTCTGGGAATCACCTGGCCTTCTGAACAGTAAACACACTTTGAATATGAAACAATAAAGTGGAACTCAGTTTTAATCGTTGAGTATAGAAAGCGAATCCAGTCAATGTATGAAGATAACAAAGGTTAGCTCCTAACAGCAAGACATGGCTTATTTGATTTGAGTTTCCATTAAGAACGTCGCTTCGCACACTCCAATTCTATGCAGCAAAAAGGGGAATTTTAATGGCTTGTACTGTATTAATGGAGACTCTTAGCAAGATCGATATACCGAATTTGATTAAGGTGCGGCTTTATGCATAATCCCTTCTCCAATGCAGTCATGTATTGTTTACTCTGCTGGTCTTTTCGTAGATGCTTCGAAGTTCAAAATGCGTTGGAATATAGACGGATGGAAATTAGGCATAAGACATCAAGCAAATTAATCTCTGCCCGGCGATTACATAACCATGCAGTCCATTCAAATCATTGGACGTTCGACAGATGGAATAAAATAGCAGAACGAATATCGCTTTCGCGCATCTACGGAGAGAAATGAACTCTATCGCCGAAATTCTTTAATGTCGTTCTCCAACAGCTGTAATGGATCCCGAGTTGACACAGCTAGTTGAACCGCCAAGTGGAAAGTAGTTCCCATGGTAACGCAGATAATGGGTGGTAATCATATCGACGGTCGTTTGGGTTGGGCGCGCAGCCAAAGCAGGCAAATCAAATCGTTGGTGTCATATGTTGGATGGCCAGGAGTATAGAGTAGATGAAATTACCATACCATCACTGAAAATATCACGCTGTATAAAGCATTATAATTTGTGCTTGTTATACATTTTTAAAAAGTGATATAGGGCCTATCTTTATTTTCGGCTTCTCCATCAACGTCTTCGTGATGGTATACCAATGAATGATGGTAGAATTGAGGGGATCAACGCTTTTGTAACCTTCTGCTCTCAGACATAGCAGCCTTTTCACAAACACGCTCACATACACTCACGAACAAAATGTTATCTAACCATTTCTGCACTATATCTGGTCACTTTGAATTACGTCGACACAGGCATGACAGGATACTTTTGTGTATGACTTTGAGTTTGAATTATGTTTTATTCTTGATTGACCAGTAAAGAGCTAATCAAATCAATGCTCCGTGAGGAAGCAAGCATGACCTCCATTTGATTACCAGCTTTCATGCCCCCTTCGAAGGAACTAAAGTGCCGTACGTACCCGAGAGCACAACTGATGCTGCTGACACAAGGGACTCAAACCACGAAACTCAGGATTGAAAGTCGCTGGATTTACTCACTGAGCCACAACCACCCCACCCCTCCCCCCCCCCCCTCCAAAAAAAAAAGTTGATGAAAAAAAAAAAGAACCGCGAAAAAAAAGTTCCGATATTCCGAAGGTTCATTATTGAAAAACGGAAAAAAGTCCGCTAATCCGAAAGTCGTTGATCCGAAAACGGAATTAAGTTCGTTGTTCCGATGGTTAGCTATTCCGCAAGTTCGCGTATCCGAAAACGAAATATCGTATTTCCGAAGGCTCGTTAGTCACTGTTAGGACGCACTGCCTTTTTTATTTTCGGCCTAACAAACTTGATTTCAATTTCGGATTAACGAACGTTCGCAATTGATCAGCAAATTCGGAATAACATCACTCAGACAGCGTCGCTAAACATGATCGCCAAGTGAAAAGGATGATCATTGTGCAGCAGACTGTAATTTACTGTAGTTCATTACTCAGATCAGTCATTACTCAGTTCCCTGTGATTGCTAGGCCAAGGATTATGAGTTCGCTACGTTGTGTATGAATGTTTTTTTTTAATAAATACAATGGCTGACTGCATTAATTGGAGATGCACAACTTGTACGGGACTGCAGTATAGTATTACCAGTATTCTTGTAGTTTGAGAGAGGTTTGAAGATTTTGAAATTGGAATCGATTGCAATTGAGATGCTTCGGGCTTTTCTTTTACTTTGCTTTGGGTTTGTTTTTGTTTGTTGGTGTTTCTTTCATTCTATGACTCAGCCAATAAGTCGTAGATGGACTATAAATCCCGGGGGATGGGGGATATATCCCCCCCCCCCCTGAAATGGAGGAGGGGTGATGGCCTGTACAATCATCCCCCTGAAATTTGAGAAAAAATGGAGGAAGAAGAAATGTGATTGTATCAAATTTGGCATATTGAATGGCGTTCGTACGCCCGCCTTCAGCACAGACAGGTAACAGAGCTGAACAGTATTCTGTCTTGTAGGATAATGTATGCTTAATTTTTGTCAAGCGCTCGATCGCGAAGAAAGTAATATCGACATAAGGTATGGTCCAGAGTAGTATAGGTGTACGTATAGCGTCATAAAAATATGATTCATATTTCTATTGTTCTAGAACAAAAGAAATATGAAAAGACAAAAGAATTATGAATTATGAAATATGGATTATGATATGATTTATGATAAAAAGATGGATTATGATATGATTTATGATAAAAATATGGATTATGATATGATTTATGATAAAAAGATGGATTACGATATGAATTATGATAAATCGATGAATTATGATAATAGATATGAATTATGGATATTTGCATAACAATAGAAATAGGAAAGAACAAAAGAATGTATGAAATATGAAAAATGAAAGATGAATATTCATGAGATATGAATTATAGATATGAACGATGAATGATGATTATGAAATATGAATATTTATGGATCGATATGAAATATGAAGAATGAATTATGAAAAATATGCTATTGTTTTAAGAATCCGCGTCATTGTTTCATCATATTCTTTTGTTCTCACATCGAGAGATATTTTCGAAGGCAATGGTCGAAATGGTCATAATGACGATTGCAATCGTATTCATGACATTTGTTTGTTTGATGACGTCACTCCGACAAGTTCGGACCTGTCCTCTGACCGACGCTCGCCCGATCGAAAACAAAAGAACTTTAAAAAACAAAGAAATACATAAAAATGGGGGCGTGTCCTCTGACCGACGCTTGCGCAATGCTTGCGCAATCGAAGACAAAAGTCAGGGCGTGTCCACTGACCAACGCTCGGGGACTTAAAGACAAAAGACTGGAAAAACAAAGAAATACATAAGACTGGACCTCAAGTTCACGATAAGTTCGGACTTGTCCTCAGACCGACGCTCGCACACTCAAAGACAAAAGACTAGAAAAACAAAGAAATACATAAGACTGGACCTCAAGTTCACGATAAGTTCGGACTTGTCCTCTGACCCACGCTTGTACGCGAGCGAAGACAAAAGAATTTTTAAATAAAGAAATACATAAACTGGACCTGGAGCCAGTGACGGGTTCGGACTCGTCCTGCATAAAACAATAAATGCCTCATACATATTCAAAGAGATGGTGGCGTCCTTTGGAAAGCAAAAGAATAAAAACTCGAAGAACATGCGAGAGGGACACATTTCAATTTGAAACCTTCCGAGAACATCACATGGTGGTCGGACCGAGTTTTTCAGGGAAAACCGAATTCGTGAAAAGATTACTGAAAAATGCCTCGGAAATGATCGATCAACCTCCTCGCAAAATTATATGGTTTTACGGGGAGTATCAACCGTGTTACGCGGCAATGACACGATCCTTTCCGAATATTGAATTTCATGAAAATTTACCGGCAGATTTCAATGATTTGACCGACCCCTCCCGACCAGTGTTATTTGTCATCGATGATTTAATGGATGTGGCTGGTGATGACAAGAGAGTAGCCGCCTTGTTTACTAAAGGTTGTCATCATAGAAACGCGAGCGTTATTTATATCACTCAAAATCTCTTTCATCGTGGAAAGGAGTCTAGGACTATTTCATTAAACACGCAGTACTACGCCTTATTCAAAAATTGTAGAGACAAACAACAAATTGCTTGTTTAGCTAAACAGATGTATCCCTCGAAAACAAAGTTTTTTCAAGAGGCATTTATGGACGCCACAGCCGATAAATGGGGTTATTTATTCGTAGACCTTAAGCCAGACACGCCGGAAGAATTTCGTCTCAGAACGAAAATATTTCCCGGTGAAGTTCAATATGTATATGTTCCTAAGATATAAATTGTCGCGTTCGTGTATTAAGTCATTTATTAGTTAAAAATGTCGCGCCGAGTGAAGACCCACGCAGTCCTGCTCAAGACCCTCGCACACTGCTCTCCTGATCAACGGAAACTTCTCATCAAGACAGCTAACAAGAACTTCATTGACGCCATCTGTGAATGTGTTTTGAACGTGATCTGCGGTAATGTCAAGCTGTCGCAATCCCACAAGAAAACTTTGACTAAGCACAAGCGAAAACTCCGTAAATTAACGGATCGTCGTACATCTCTGGCAGAGAGAAAACGAATCTTAAACCAACGCGGAGGATTCATTGGTCTCATTGCCAGGTTGATCACGCCTGTACTCGGAACTCTCGCTTCTAACCTCTTTGCATCGGCAAAGTAGACGCTGTATAGAGGTACCGCGTTGATAATGGAGAATGCGCGCAAGATGGTGCTTGTGCCACAAACTATGCTTCATTCTCTCAAAAGTCAATCTTCAACACCTACAGAGCAGCGAATCAACGAATTGGATGATCAGATTCGTTCGGTGTTGGACAGGCCCGATCTACCAGAGTATGACAAGGCGTTGTTGTATTCGCAATACTTACAGCGGTTTTTGAAAGCGACGGACAGCGTTAAGAAGCCATTGTCTATTGAAGTCGTTAGCGACAGCTCAAGAGACAATGACAGCACGCATCTAGTAACTCATGGACAGAGGGGCGCGCCAAAATCTGAGGACGCAGTGGAGCGTGACATCTTGCAGCACGTGCCTAAGAATTTTGTGAAAAGAGCTTCGCAGTTGCTGGAAAAGATGAAAAGGTGCGACGATGTGGGATGGACGGACAAAGGGGAGCTGATTGTGAGCGGGGAAAGTGTGCCTGGCAGTAACATTTGCGACTTAATGTACGACATTTTCAGAGAGCGAAGTGGTTATATTCCTACTGGTAGTGAACATTTTATTCGTGCGCTGGCTCGTTTGAACATTCCAGAGACTGCGTTGACCAATCTCAGCCGACGTGACCAACTTCAACGTGTTAAGAGGGGGAAAGATTTGGAGACCCCGATTCATCGTCGTTTAGATTCTCCAGACCCCAAAATGTACACAACCCCTACTACAACTAAAAGTTATACACGTACAAGGCGTACAAGAGCTAGTGATGCTAATGGTTCTCAAACCCCAAAGTGGCAATCTTTTTAAAATACGGCTTAAACGGTATGACCACAATCCTCGTTAACCCGAGCTGTTCTCGTTAATTCGTGTAATGATTTTATTGTATGTTAATTTACTACTCTTCTATTTCAAACAGTTATGTACAATTTTAAATAGTAGCCCTTACCATTATGATCTGCGTGTTGATCTAGGTGGGTGTTGAAGTACGCCATCGATGTTGCGTATGGGGTGATATGAAAGTGTGTACACAAGCATTTACATACTTAATATGTATCATTATATTTTACGAATGATGATTTTTTGATTGTATTAACGTTAACATCGTTACATATCCCCAACCAATTATTTCATCAGGTGACCCGCAATGTGTATATAAGATTGTACGGTCTATGTTCAGATGTGAAGGAGTGTATACATAATATTCTGTTTGAATGTATTTGAAATTTTGATGCTAGCTGTTCTTTTGAATTTGTCCGCATGATATAGCGATTGACTATACTATCTTAACGTTTCTCCACTTCAACATTTCATCGTCTGAACATTTCGACTAGTTGCTATGTAAATATTGTAAATATAAGTTCGCGTGACGTTTGATTTTATCTGTGGTGTTTACCGAATGTGTCATACATTTTATCTCCTGGCGTAGTTGTACATAATATGTCTTACTTCATGAAACGATGTAAATAGTCAAATCCTGCCTGGTTTATGCATTATTACATTCAGTGGTGAAAGTAGTTGTTTTTATTATTATTCGTAGTTCATTCCATAAAGACCGTCATATTGTACATATATCCACCACTTCGACGTTTCGTCGATTCGTCATTTTGTCATTTCGTCATTTCGTCATTTCGTCATTTCGTCATTTCGTCATTTCGCTGTTTTAAATCTGTGCATGTAACGCATGCAAATTTCTTTTTTTTAATGTCTGTTTACCTAGAATTAATAACTTTGACGAAACGGAAATACACTGTAAAATGTCTCACGCAGATTCTGCAGATTGATGACTACATCACCTCAATGGTTTATAAGTTGTTAATTATTCTTTCATCACCATGTATGATTTAAGCCATGCTTGAACATCGAAACATAATTGAATAATGTAATCGTATTTTTTATATGAGGAATAGTTCTTTACGTATCCAGTGGAAATGTATATAGTTTGTTCGTTGCACGGTGTAATGATTTTTTTCTCACAATCACAAAATGTAGAAGGAAGCAAAGAAAAACAAGTACAACAAGGAGAAATTTATTTACATATTTATAGTCTGTTGTTTTATTGGAGAAAATAAAACGGGTACCACGTACAATATTCTTACGATACAAAACGCACTCGTTACATCTTATTTTTGTTTTGTCCTGTGTGATATGTGTTATACAGCGTGACTGAGGAAAAGAGAAGCGAGAAAGAAAACGAAGAGCGAAAGAGAAAATGAGACATATACTCGTAACGAAAATAACAAAGTGTGTATTACTATGAAGAACGAAACCCAGCCCAAGTTTAATCTAATATATATATATATATATATATATATAGGTTACCTAATTTTACAAAGTATTCAAGCGGTTGTTACGCTAGGTACGCTAACCTAAGTAATTATGGTCTATGAATTGTAAATGATAATATATTCCATTGGTAACAAACTGTCACAATCACTCAACGTTTCAACATAAAGGTACAAACTTAATTCTCTTATTTTCAAACTAGCTTTCCCAGACATGAAAGAACATATATTCATGATTTGGAGTTATATGATATATATATATATATATATATATATATATATATATATATATAATAAAAGAGAGAGAGAGAGTGAGGGAGTGAGAGAGAGAGAGAGAGTGAGTGAGAGAAAAAAGGTAATAGTACAGGCTTGCACATACGATATATACAAATTACTACTAAGTTAAATACTGTTAGATATCTAGCAATCCACATCAAGAGAGAAGTTTACACTACGTTATACACGCTATTACAATATCTTCTTACAAACTATCGAAGCTACGTGCGATTTGTAATAGAGTAAAAGATGTATCATGAACACGATGGGAAACATCAGAACGTCGATTAAACCAATCATTCACTCTCTTATCATTTCTCGTATAATCCTTGCCAAACACATTTAATACACTTCGAGTTGTTTGACCCCCTACTCGTTTCGTCACGTAATAGATACAATATTGTCCGCAAACTGTGGATACAGTTCCTTGTAGCCGTTTGGAATTAGAGGACCATGCCGAGGCATTATTGTCCAAAAACTTTACAAAGTCAAGACTGTAAGTTAAGGGTTCATATCCGTAAGAGTCAAAGAATTCGCCTTTTCCGTTGCAAAAGTAGAAAGCCACCCAGTGTGTTCCTGGTTTATCGCTAGGATCGGTATTCGCGATGAAGCACTGCTTCGCCCCACTAATTGATCGCGGTAGACAATTTGACGCATATACTCCTTTGAAATAGGGCTTGACAATAGGATCGTTCTCTAAGAAACGTTGAATCTGCGATGTATCCATAGTCGATTAGAATATTTCGGCAGTCGGTTGTCCGGAAGAGGTTTTATTGGTAATCGTAGATGATGTTTCTGCTTTTATCAATCTGAATCAGTCCCTGTCCTTCCGAGTAGACGATACAGTTGACGGTGTTTGGAATGGCCACGTCGAATTGTAGCTCTAAGCGCAGATTTCCTTGCTTGATGAGATTCAAGTGACATCCGTCAGATAGGTCGGGCGTGAGGTCGAATGCAAAAAGGGTATAACCTTCGCAGTATTCTTCTCGATTGATGTTAATTCCCTTGTCTACAAACAGTCGGTTGGTTCCCATGAATAGTGAATTGTAAGCGTGAATGTAACTTTGTCCAGCTCCCGCTGCAAAGCTAGGACGTAATGGTCTCATCGGCACCGTTTCTCCGTCAATAGTGAGGGAGATGAAGTTGAGGCGTAAATGTTTAAAGTTGAAGGGGTTCTTGCCAAAAGTACCGTTAAAGGCGTCTGTGTCAACGAATCCTACGACCACCCGATTTGGTAACTGTCCGTGAAATAGATTGTCTTTATTAATCGACATGCTTCCTGCAGGAATGGAAAAGGACTTCACGTCTACTTTGTTGACGGGGTATTTCGCGGTTGTCTTCTCCAAGGCCTTGGCGTGGTTTAACATGATGGTAGGACTGGTCTTTACTCTGCGAACGTAGAGGGCAGCAGATTCTATTTTAATTTTATATCGGGCATTCTCCGTCGAAGACAGAAGACAAAATGCGTCTTTGCTACGATTTAACTTGATTTTCAAATCAACCCCCGGGAGTAACAGTCTTTCTTGAAAAAAAATGTCGGCGTAAATCGGACCAAGTAGAGAAAGTAATTTACTCTCGACGATGAATCCATGTCTTTTCGCCAGACCGGGATTAGCTTCTGCAGAGCTTGCCAGCGGGTTAACGACATCCACTTTCCCCGCTTTGTCCTTGTAATATAGCTGTTGAGTGAGTTGAGACTCTTTGGTCTCTCCTCCATAGTGCAGCAGAGATTCGATGTACGCTCTGTAAGGGTATGTATTCGACGGCTGAGACACTAGTTTTTCATTGAGCATGATATCAACTTGTGCAAAGAGAGATGGGAGAAACAGGTTTACGGGACCAACTGGGGCATCAGCTGGTAAAGCCGTGTTATCATTGTTCGTAACTTTGACTGTCACTTGAAGCATGGTCTGAGAGAGGTCCAAGTATTCTTCCGACGTGCCGGACACGTTGAATTCAATGGGCCCTTCATCGGTGATGCTGCTAACGGGGTGATATTCTACCCATGGTCCTTTGACGATGCTCATTTGAGTGTGTGGTACCGTGAACAAATCCAATTCGGACTTGCAGCAGACATCGCTCTTGTCGTGTAGAAGCGCCATGTTCAGCAAAGACAGCAAGGAGTGTATGAGACTGGTAAACGAATAGTCCGAATTAATCGAAGATGTCGCGCAAGCGAGCTCTTTTCGCTGGAGAATTTCGAGACCGAATGATACGCTTCCTTCCTCGCCTCCTTCTTTTAACTCTTCCTACAACTACTAATCGCGCTCCTCCAGTCTGATTCCCAATTTTTTTCTTTACTGCTCGAACAGTCTTTGAGGCCAGGTGTTTTCCCGCCCGAGCCACATTGTTTCTAGTTGCGCTTTTAAAAGATTGTCCGTTGATGGTGTCCTGAACAATGTTCATGCCTGTATGCATAGCTTCTTTTCCCAAAGCAACAGCCCCTCTTTTTAAGAGAGGAGTTGCGACTTTGAAGAGCCCCTTCACCAGACTACCCAGCCCGTGTCCTCTCTGCATGGATGCCCCGTGGAAGACGGGTAATCCCGAGCCATATTGGTCGTGAAAAATCCTTGCCGGTGCGCGAAATACCACCATAGTTGGACGTATCGCTGTGTAAATTTAGCGTCCAGCTAGTTCGTAGAGCGCTCTCTAAAGTGTAACTTCACGATCACTTTCCCGCGTTCAAATGGTACCACTTCACCCGATTCGGTTGTTAATATAATCTCTATCGTTTCAAAATTGTAAAGCTTAAGAGGGACGTAATGCGGAGTGATATAGGTATTGACGATATTATCGCGATCCTTGTCCGGAATGACTGCTATCGTCCTCAGTAAAGGTACAGCAGCGTCACCTACGTGTTGAAACTGAACGATATCAGAATAGACATAAAATGTATGAAATTTCATGTGTACATCCATTGGCATGGGACTCAGTGTTGATTCCGTGAGATGGCATTCCCCTTCAAACCCGAGCATCATAGCCAAACCACAGGGAATGAGGAGCGCCGTATTTCCTTCTAATCGGATGAAACATTTTCGTTGGGTCCTCTTGTAATAAAATGTGATGCTTTTACGTAATTTTCTCCGGAACTGTTCGTTGATCGAGTCAATGAGTTCCTCTCCAGAATTATAATATCCCGCAGGAATCTCAATTTTTTTCATCAATGGAACAGCGTCGTACAAGGATCGCGATAATATCGTCAATACCTATATCACTCCGCATTACGTCCCTCTTAAGCTTTACAATTTTGAAACGATAGAGATTATATTAACAACCGAATCGGGTGAAGTGGTACCATTTGAACGCGGGAAAGTGATCGTGAAGTTACACTTTAGAGAGCGCTCTACGAACTAGCTGGACGCTAAATTTACACAGCGATACGTCCAACTATGGTGGTATTTCGCGCACCGGCAAGGATTTTTCACGACCAATATGGCTCGGGATTACCCGTCTTCCACGGGGCATCCATGCAGAGAGGACACGGGCTGGGTAGTCTGGTGAAGGGGCTCTTCAAAGTCGCAACTCCTCTCTTAAAAAGAGGGGCTGTTGCTTTGGGAAAAGAAGCTATGCATACAGGCATGAACATTGTTCAGGACACCATCAACGGACAATCTTTTAAAAGCGCAACTAGAAACAATGTGGCTCGGGCGGGAAAACACCTGGCCTCAAAGACTGTTCGAGCAGTAAAGAAAAAAATTGGGAATCAGACTGGAGGAGCGCGATTAGTAGTTGTAGGAAGAGTTAAAAGAAGGAGGCGAGGAAGGAAGCGTATCATTCGGTCTCGAAATTCTCCAGCGAAAAGAGCTCGCTTGCGCGACATCTTCGATTAATTCGGACTATTCGTTTACCAGTCTCATACACTCCTTGCTGTCTTTGCTGAACATGGCGCTTCTACACGACAAGAGCGATGTCTGCTGCAAGTCCGAATTGGATTTGTTCACGGTACCACACACTCAAATGAGCATCGTCAAAGGACCATGGGTAGAATATCACCCCGTTAGCAGCATCACCGATGAAGGGCCCATTGAATTCAACGTGTCCGGCACGTCGGAAGAATACTTGGACCTCTCTCAGACCATGCTTCAAGTGACAGTCAAAGTTACGAACAATGATAACACGGCTTTACCAGCTGATGCCCCAGTTGGTCCCGTAAACCTGTTTCTCCCATCTCTCTTTGCACAAGTTGATATCATGCTCAATGAAAAACTAGTGTCTCAGCCGTCGAATACATACCCTTACAGAGCGTACATCGAATCTCTGCTGCACTATGGAGGAGAGACCAAAGAGTCTCAACTCACTCAACAGCTATATTACAAGGACAAAGCGGGGAAAGTGGATGTCGTTAACCCGCTGGCAAGCTCTGCAGAAGCTAATCCCGGTCTGGCGAAAAGACATGGATTCATCGTCGAGAGTAAATTACTTTCTCTACTTGGTCCGATTTACGCCGACATTTTTTTTCAAGAAAGACTGTTACTCCCGGGGGTTGATTTGAAAATCAAGTTAAATCGTAGCAAAGACGCATTTTGTCTTCTGTCTTCGACGGAGAATGCCCGATATAAAATTAAAATAGAATCTGCTGCCCTCTACGTTCGCAGAGTAAAGACCAGTCCTACCATCATGTTAAACCACGCCAAGGCCTTGGAGAAGACAACCGCGAAATACCCCGTCAACAAAGTAGACGTGAAGTCCTTTTCCATTCCTGCAGGAAGCATGTCGATTAATAAAGACAATCTATTTCACGGACAGTTACCAAATCGGGTGGTCGTAGGATTCGTTGACACAGACGCCTTTAACGGTACTTTTGGCAAGAACCCCTTCAACTTTAAACATTTACGCCTCAACTTCATCTCCCTCACTATTGACGGAGAAACGGTGCCGATGAGACCATTACGTCCTAGCTTTGCAGCGGGAGCTGGACAAAGTTACATTCACGCTTACAATTCACTATTCATGGGAACCAACCGACTGTTTGTAGACAAGGGAATTAACATCAATCGAGAAGAATACTGCGAAGGTTATACCCTTTTTGCATTCGACCTCACGCCCGACCTATCTGACGGATGTCACTTGAATCTCATCAAGCAAGGAAATCTGCGCTTAGAGCTACAATTCGACGTGGCCATTCCAAACACCGTCAACTGTATCGTCTACTCGGAAGGACAGGGACTGATTCAGATTGATAAAAGCAGAAACATCATCTACGATTACCAATAAAACCTCTTCCGGACAACCGACTGCCGAAATATTCTAATCGACTATGGATACATCGCAGATTCAACGTTTCTTAGAGAACGATCCTATTGTCAAGCCCTATTTCAAAGGAGTATATGCGTCAAATTGTCTACCGCGATCAATTAGTGGGGCGAAGCAGTGCTTCATCGCGAATACCGATCCTAGCGATAAACCAGGAACACACTGGGTGGCTTTCTACTTTTGCAACGGAAAAGGCGAATTCTTTGACTCTTACGGATATGAACCCTTAACTTACAGTCTTGACTTTGTAAAGTTTTTGGACAATAATGCCTCGGCATGGTCCTCTAATTCCAAACGGCTACAAGGAACTGTATCCACAGTTTGCGGACAATATTGTATCTATTACGTGACGAAACGAGTAGGGGGTCAAACAACTCGAAGTGTATTAAATGTGTTTGGCAAGGATTATACGAGAAATGATAAGAGAGTGAATGATTGGTTTAATCGACGTTCTGATGTTTCCCATCGTGTTCATGATACATCTTTTACTCTATTACAAATCGCACGTAGCTTCGATAGTTTGTAAGAAGATATTGTAATAGCGTGTATAACGTAGTGTAAACTTCTCTCTTGATGTGGATTGCTAGATATCTAACAGTATTTAACTTAGTAGTAATTTGTATATATCGTATGTGCAAGCCTGTACTATTACCTTTTTTCTCTCACTCACTCTCTCTCTCTCTCTCACTCCCTCACTCTCTCTCTCTCTTTTATTATATATATATATATATATATATATATATATATATATCATATAACTCCAAATCATGAATATATGTTCTTTCATGTCTGGGAAAGCTAGTTTGAAAATAAGAGAATTAAGTTTGTACCTTTATGTTGAAACGTTGAGTGATTGTGACAGTTTGTTACCAATGGAATATATTATCATTTACAATTCATAGACCATAATTACTTAGGTTAGCGTACCTAGCGTAACAACCGCTTGAATACTTTGTAAAATTAGGTAACCTATATATATATATATATATATATATATATATTAGATTAAACTTGGGCTGGGTTTCGTTCTTCATAGTAATACACACTTTGTTATTTTCGTTACGAGTATATGTCTCATTTTCTCTTTCGCTCTTCGTTTTCTTTCTCGCTTCTCTTTTCCTCAGTCACGCTGTATAACACATATCACACAGGACAAAACAAAAATAAGATGTAACGAGTGCGTTTTGTATCGTAAGAATATTGTACGTGGTACCCGTTTTATTTTCTCCAATAAAACAACAGACTATAAATATGTAAATAAATTTCTCCTTGTTGTACTTGTTTTTCTTTGCTTCCTTCTACATTTTGTGATTGTGAGAAAAAAATCATTACACCGTGCAACGAACAAACTATATACATTTCCACTGGATACGTAAAGAACTATTCCTCATATAAAAAATACGATTACATTATTCAATTATGTTTCGATGTTCAAGCATGGCTTAAATCATACATGGTGATGAAAGAATAATTAACAACTTATAAACCATTGAGGTGATGTAGTCATCAATCTGCAGAATCTGCGTGAGACATTTTACAGTGTATTTCCGTTTCGTCAAAGTTATTAATTCTAGGTAAACAGACATTAAAAAAAAGAAATTTGCATGCGTTACATGCACAGATTTAAAACAGCGAAATGACGAAATGACGAAATGACGAAATGACGAAATGACAAAATGACGAATCGACGAAACGTCGAAGTGGTGGATATATGTACAATATGACGGTCTTTATGGAATGAACTACGAATAATAATAAAAACAACTACTTTCACCACTGAATGTAATAATGCATAAACCAGGCAGGATTTGACTATTTACATCGTTTCATGAAGTAAGACATATTATGTACAACTACGCCAGGAGATAAAATGTATGACACATTCGGTAAACACCACAGATAAAATCAAACGTCACGCGAACTTATATTTACAATATTTACATAGCAACTAGTCGAAATGTTCAGACGATGAAATGTTGAAGTGGAGAAACGTTAAGATAGTATAGTCAATCGCTATATCATGCGGACAAATTCAAAAGAACAGCTAGCATCAAAATTTCAAATACATTCAAACAGAATATTATGTATACACTCCTTCACATCTGAACATAGACCGTACAATCTTATATACACATTGCGGGTCACCTGATGAAATAATTGGTTGGGGATATGTAACGATGTTAACGTTAATACAATCAAAAAATCATCATTCGTAAAATATAATGATACATATTAAGTATGTAAATGCTTGTGTACACACTTTCATATCACCCCATACGCAACATCGATGGCGTACTTCAACACCCACCTAGATCAACACGCAGATCATAATGGTAAGGGCTACTATTTAAAATTGTACATAACTGTTTGAAATAGAAGAGTAGTAAATTAACATACAATAAAATCATTACACGAATTAACGAGAACAGCTCGGGTTAACGAGGATTGTGGTCATACCGTTTAAGCCGTATTTTAAAAAGATTGCCACTTTGGGGTTTGAGAACCATTAGCATCACTAGCTCTTGTACGCCTTGTACGTGTATAACTTTTAGTTGTAGTAGGGGTTGTGTACATTTTGGGGTCTGGAGAATCTAAACGACGATGAATCGGGGTCTCCAAATCTTTCCCCCTCTTAACACGTTGAAGTTGGTCACGTCGGCTGAGATTGGTCAACGCAGTCTCTGGAATGTTCAAACGAGCCAGCGCACGAATAAAATGTTCACTACCAGTAGGAATATAACCACTTCGCTCTCTGAAAATGTCGTACATTAAGTCGCAAATGTTACTGCCAGGCACACTTTCCCCGCTCACAATCAGCTCCCCTTTGTCCGTCCATCCCACATCGTCGCACCTTTTCATCTTTTCCAGCAACTGCGAAGCTCTTTTCACAAAATTCTTAGGCACGTGCTGCAAGATGTCACGCTCCACTGCGTCCTCAGATTTTGGCGCGCCCCTCTGTCCATGAGTTACTAGATGCGTGCTGTCATTGTCTCTTGAGCTGTCGCTAACGACTTCAATAGACAATGGCTTCTTAACGCTGTCCGTCGCTTTCAAAAACCGCTGTAAGTATTGCGAATACAACAACGCCTTGTCATACTCTGGTAGATCGGGCCTGTCCAACACCGAACGAATCTGATCGTCCAATTCGTTGATTCGCTGCTCTGTAGGTGTTGAAGATTGACTTTTGAGAGAATGAAGCATAGTTTGTGGCACAAGCACCATCTTGCGCGCATTCTCCATTATCAACGCGGTACCTCTATACAGCGTCTACTTTGCCGATGCAAAGAGGTTAGAAGCGAGAGTTCCGAGTACAGGCGTGATCAACCTGGCAATGAGACCAATGAATCCTCCGCGTTGGTTTAAGATTCGTTTTCTCTCTGCCAGAGATGTACGACGATCCGTTAATTTACGGAGTTTTCGCTTGTGCTTAGTCAAAGTTTTCTTGTGGGATTGCGACAGCTTGACATTACCGCAGATCACGTTCAAAACACATTCACAGATGGCGTCAATGAAGTTCTTGTTAGCTGTCTTGATGAGAAGTTTCCGTTGATCAGGAGAGCAGTGTGCGAGGGTCTTGAGCAGGACTGCGTGGGTCTTCACTCGGCGCGACATTTTTAACTAATAAATGACTTAATACACGAACGCGACAATTTATATCTTAGGAACATATACATATTGAACTTCACCGGGAAATATTTTCGTTCTGAGACGAAATTCTTCCGGCGTGTCTGGCTTAAGGTCTACGAATAAATAACCCCATTTATCGGCTGTGGCGTCCATAAATGCCTCTTGAAAAAACTTTGTTTTCGAGGGATACATCTGTTTAGCTAAACAAGCAATTTGTTGTTTGTCTCTACAATTTTTGAATAAGGCGTAGTACTGCGTGTTTAATGAAATAGTCCTAGACTCCTTTCCACGATGAAAGAGATTTTGAGTGATATAAATAACGCTCGCGTTTCTATGATGACAACCTTTAGTAAACAAGGCGGCTACTCTCTTGTCATCACCAGCCACATCCATTAAATCATCGATGACAAATAACACTGGTCGGGAGGGGTCGGTCAAATCATTGAAATCTGCCGGTAAATTTTCATGAAATTCAATATTCGGAAAGGATCGTGTCATTGCCGCGTAACACGGTTGATACTCCCCGTAAAACCATATAATTTTGCGAGGAGGTTGATCGATCATTTCCGAGGCATTTTTCAGTAATCTTTTCACGAATTCGGTTTTCCCTGAAAAACTCGGTCCGACCACCATGTGATGTTCTCGGAAGGTTTCAAATTGAAATGTGTCCCTCTCGCATGTTCTTCGAGTTTTTATTCTTTTGCTTTCCAAAGGACGCCACCATCTCTTTGAATATGTATGAGGCATTTATTGTTTTATGCAGGACGAGTCCGAACCCGTCACTGGCTCCAGGTCCAGTTTATGTATTTCTTTATTTAAAAATTCTTTTGTCTTCGCTCGCGTACAAGCGTGGGTCAGAGGACAAGTCCGAACTTATCGTGAACTTGAGGTCCAGTCTTATGTATTTCTTTGTTTTTCTAGTCTTTTGTCTTTGAGTGTGCGAGCGTCGGTCTGAGGACAAGTCCGAACTTATCGTGAACTTGAGGTCCAGTCTTATGTATTTCTTTGTTTTTCCAGTCTTTTGTCTTTAAGTCCCCGAGCGTTGGTCAGTGGACACGCCCTGACTTTTGTCTTCGATTGCGCAAGCATTGCGCAAGCGTCGGTCAGAGGACACGCCCCCATTTTTATGTATTTCTTTGTTTTTTAAAGTTCTTTTGTTTTCGATCGGGCGAGCGTCGGTCAGAGGACAGGTCCGAACTTGTCGGAGTGACGTCATCAAACAAACAAATGTCATGAATACGATTGCAATCGTCATTATGACCATTTCGACCATTGCCTTCGAAAATATCTCTCGATGTGAGAACAAAAGAATATGATGAAACAATGACGCGGATTCTTAAAACAATAGCATATTTTTCATAATTCATTCTTCATATTTCATATCGATCCATAAATATTCATATTTCATAATCATCATTCATCGTTCATATCTATAATTCATATCTCATGAATATTCATCTTTCATTTTTCATATTTCATACATTCTTTTGTTCTTTCCTATTTCTATTGTTATGCAAATATCCATAATTCATATCTATTATCATAATTCATCGATTTATCATAATTCATATCGTAATCCATCTTTTTATCATAAATCATATCATAGCTTAATCCATATTTTTATCATAAATCATATCATAATCCATCTTTTTATCATAAATCATATCATAATCCATATTTCATAATTCATAATTCTTTTGTCTTTTCATATTTCTTTTGTTCTAGAACAATAGAAATATGAATCATATTTTTATGACGCTATACGTACACCTATACTACTGTCCAGACGTTGACAACGTCAAATAGCATAGGCTTACATGTAAACATGCTATGACGCGAGCAACTCGGGACCATCTGCAAAATTATGTACGAAAACAAACAAGGACAAAAACTATAACGCCATAATTGAACCCCCCTCCATTTCCTGAATCATTCCTGAAACGATGATGACTCTGTTACATCTATGGGCATACCCAGGGATGATCAGGGGCGTTGAATCTATCTCGGGGGGGGGGGGCGCAAAGGGGCATTTTCCCCGCCCCTACGGAAATGTTGGGGGCAGACAAATCATTTGTCCCCCAAGCTATTCCCTAGATGAGGACAAATCTCGAACTTTCTTTATGGAATTGTCCAACATACCGCCAGAACTATGCACTGGATCGTTGAATTGCAATCATAAATATGCAAAAGCTCCGCCATCTGGGTCCCTTTCGATAGTCTTTGTACACTTATTAGATGGACGTATTTCCTTATAACCAAAGAGTGTGCAGCAGATCTTTCACTTACAAAAGCTCCCTCATGTGCAGAGGCGTCGATGGAGGGGGAGGGGATGGTCACCCATAAGTATTGGGGACAAACATATAATTTTGCTCCTCCTCGTAACTCCCGAGATGTGGAAATGTTTTTACTTTTTTTAAATAGAAAGCTGTCTAAATATGTCACCCAAAGATGGCTGAATTTCAATTCTGAAAATACAAAATCTCCCTCGCGTAAAAGGGGGATAGACCTAACACCTTCCGTACCCTCCCCGTTCAGTCCTTTCCACTTAATACACTTTACATTGACATATTTTATAATATTTTGTCCAAAGTGTGCACTAGGTCTGTTACTTCAGTTAAAAAAAATGCAAATGTTACGTGGGTGGGAGGAAATATCTAGATACTTTCAATTAGCGGAGGGTCCCCCCCCCCCCAAAAAAAAAAAAATAGTATACACTTCTGGGATTGAAATTTTCCCAGACTACACCATAAAAACATTTATGTAATACATTTATATACACAGGCCCTAGATTCTGGAATTGGATTCTGGAAAGTCCCAACAACCACAGGGTTCTTCATCCAACCATCAATCAATTAATCTCTGAATTCATTATAATGAAATAGCCATCATAATCTCTGCACGGCTGTATGCAGCCACCAGCTGTTTGAAGCACCTCTTCAATTCCCTCTTCAATTCCCTCTTTCGTTTCCTTGATCAGCGTGTAGGTATTCTCTTTCTTTCTTCCTTCCTTCCTTCCTTCCATTTTTCCATCTATTCTGTCGAGTCGTGTCATGTCACTGTGTGTCTCCTATTTTGTTCCGTCTTGTCTTAAATTATACTTGTGCTAAGCATATGCAAATAAGTATAAGTATTTTATTAGATTTTTCTTGAGTGGTTCAAAATCTACAAGCTTGCTTTTTAGTGGACCTCTCAGTTCCTTTTTTTCCAACTGAAACATAACCTTGTATTATTTTGCGTACAATGCATATATATATATGTAATTTTATTATTGTATCATTTGATATCATTTGCAAGTTGTATGTATACGATTGTGATATGATTCCTAATTTATACTGTGTTATGTTCTGTTGGAAAAAGGAGAAGAATGAAATAAAATAAAATAAAATAAAATAAATGTGTTTACGAGATATTTTCATCTGAATTCTAAAAGTGCAAGAATACCCTCGTATGCAGGAGGACGGGGAGCGCGGACGGGGGAAGAGGGGAGGGGCAAACATACCATTATGATCCCCAATGATTCCCGAAATGAGGAAAATTTTCTTGCGTTTTTTGATATAAAACTGGACTGGTGGTGTTAGCACTCGCTCACTTCGACGCACCCTCGCTGGTCATACCTCCTCCAATCATGAACATAAACCGACACTCTTAACTACCAGTGGCGAATCCAGGGGGGCGCATCGGGAGCAAGGGTGTCGGATCCGGGGGGGGGGGGGGGGTCAGTAGTTGCGCCCGATTCGCCCCCCCCCCCCCCCCCCCAGCGAAAAAATATAGCTACAAACGGCAGTTTTTGGACTGTAAAATATCACAATTTTCAAGCTCGCTCGCTCCGTTCTCTCGCATTTAATCGTTATGCCATTCTCCTGATGTCACTGCAAGTGATTGCCAGCAGTTGCGCCCGATGCGCCCCCTCTTAATTTCCAAAGCGAAACATATAGCTATAATACATAGTTATATGAAAGGTACTTTAACCTGAAACACAAAAAAAGACAAGGAAATTCAGGGAAACTTTTGAGGTACCAAAACTTTATATTATCTTTAATGCAAGAAGTTTATTTATATGATACTATTGCATGGCCAAATTGTTTAACAATAATCAACATCAAAATATATTGCTGTTTCAAGTCGACAAAACGCGCAAAAACATGCACCGCTCCCTCGCACAGGTATTCCAACAACAACAACAAAAATCTTCGTACTTTAAGGTCTGATTTTCCACCGAAAGTCGGCTGACAAGCAAAGAAAAAAAAGTGTGTGAGTGTGTGTGTGTGTGTGTGTGGGGGGGGGGGGGGGGACACCAAGCTTCACCAAGCCCCCCCCCCCCCCCCCCCCCCCCTCCCAAAGGCTGCGCCGGTCCGCTTATGGGCTTGTAATCATAGTGATGGTGACTATCCGATCATCCCCCCACTCCTCAGTATCATACGGATTTATGCCGTTGGTATGTATGGTATAGATAAAAATATGATGGAGTCAAAAGGGGCTTGAGTATAGCAGAATCTCCGTCAGAGGCAAAATGATGAAAAGCAATCACACTAAAACAAGAACAGTCAGGGGAGGGCTAGGGACATAGAACAAAGAAAACAAAAGAAATGGTGGGAAGTCACGGGCAAGGAGTTCAACAAGTAAAGGGAGGGGATTAAAGCAGGAGGGTGAACAGACGAAAGGCAAAGGAGGGTCAGCTCTTGCTTTTCCACTACTCCTTTCTTCATAACTCTGTTGTTCGATTTTGTTTGAGTCCCTATCCTTCACATCAGGCTGTTCCCATGGTCCTTACATTACTGGCCCTCAATGTAAAAATATCAATCTAAAAATGATCAGCCAATCGGGGGGGGGGGGGGGTGTTTCATCAACGTTTGTCAACGCGCTGACAATTTCAGCAAAATCCTTGGTTTTGACTGGATGAGATGCACTGATCACTGACTGTTCAATGGTGATTGTCAGCGACTACAACTTTTTGCGCTGACAAGTAACGTTGATGAAACACCCCCAGGTCAGGTAAAGTTATGCAGAAAAACCTTTAAATGATGACTCGGCCTAATCAACAGAGATACCTGACTTTTGGGTAGATTTTAGGAAACGGGGGGGGGGGGGGGTTGTCACTGGTAGGACGGACCGCATACCGATCCGACCGTCCGTACCGTACCGGCATCTGGGAGGGGGCCGGGGGGCGTGTTTTTTTTAGACGGCGCAGATTGGGGAAACTAAAAATCTATCAGGGACCCTATCCCTAAACCTAACCCTAATCCTAACCCTAACCATCAAACCCTAACCCTAACCCTAACCTTAACCCTAACCCTAACCCTAACCCTAACCCTAACCAAAAACCCTAACCCAACGTTTTTCCCATAGGTTTAACACGCGCCATGCCCCAATCTGTGCCGTCTTTAAAAAAAACGCGGCCGGGGGGGGGGGGGGGGGGGGTGGAGGGGCTGACGGCCGCGATGAATTGAAATGATATCAAAAATTCAGAATGGCAACCGCAGTGAAGCCGACGTCGGGGGAACCGAGCAAAACCGAGGAGAAAGCGCAAAATGATGGCGAGCTGAAGAAATATTTCGCCATGTACACGTATCATGCCAACAGGTATAGCTTTCGTATTTTTATGTGTTGAAATCTTCGTGGACTTATTGCCAATTGATTGCACTCTACTGAACTGCTTGTACGGAGCCCTGTGTTGTAAATTATGCTGGGTTATATCGAAGTCCCATGTGTTGATTTTCATGTGGTGCCTGTAGGGCAATTCGTGGGCACCATGTCGACCACACGCAGAGCTGAGAGCGCAGAGTTTGTCTAAATAGCGTTAGATTTTAATTTTTGTACCATATCCGAGTCAATGGCTTTCCGACATCTACGATTTTGGGTGCCGATTGCTAATGTAATTTCGGGAAAGAGTTTCTTATTTCCCTCCCCCCACTATTTAAATTTGCACAAAATAGATTCTAAATAAATTAAATTATTAAATTTACTAATGCCAGTCGTAGTAATAATAAACTAAATAAAGGTTATGCTAGGGTTATGTCTCAAAAGGAAGTCTTCCCATAAATGGCATAACCTTTATTTAGTTTATTATTAGTAAAAAAAAAAATAGCAATTTAGTGGGGGGGGGGGGGCATAAGGAACTCTTTCTTTCTTCACTACCAAGTGCAAGTCCTTTTCCAGAGGTTAAAGCTTTCAGTTCTCCAGTTTTTTAGTCATAAGCTCTGACACACTTCCCTGGCGTGGTCCTGACAGCCATGTAAGGTGCATCCCAACTCGACCAAAGAGACCTCGAATTTAAAAATTAAAAAAAAGTAAATTACTGTTGTAAAAAAGGCATTGCTGATGCGTGCTGTTCACACTTGCAAGTGTTGTAGTATCTAGAACATAGACTTATACATTGTACTTTTGATTGTTGTCAGTTCATCCTGCGCCTTTCCTTTTTCAGTCATTAATGTCATCCATCCATCATTTGTATTCATAAGAATACCATATGCACACACATGATAAAATACAACATTATTTTGTCACTTAGTTTGGACAGAACCAGTATTTAGTAATCTCATGGCCTCCATTTCATTCATTGCCATTCTCCCCCCCCCTTTTTTTTTTCCTAAACTGACCTGTGCACTTGTCATAATAAAAATCAATTATACCTGAACACTGCACCCTTTGCACATTTCTTGACTGTGTGAAAGCCATCTACAGTATAATACGATTTCATTTGAGTAGTGATGAAAATGTAATGTAGTACTAGTACGGTAGCCAGTAAGGTGTGTTTGCAGATTTTATAAAATGGGTTCAAGAATGTAGCCAATTGGAAGCGCTGAAATGAGTCACGTGTGCGTGCATTATTTTCTTCAGGTAAGCACTAAGAAGAGTCTCTCTTCCACCTCCCTGGCCTGACGTACGTCACAATGTTTTACACTAGCAGTGCGCACTCAATCAGTTGTTACAAGTGCGTCACGCGCTACTATACGCGCTGTCAATCCTGTAAACAACTTCTAGTTCGGGCCGCGGGCTGCCACAACAGCCGGCGGCCTTTCTTGTGCATAACAGTACGTGGCGTACGTATACTCTTATACGTACGTACAGTACTAGGTGAGTGTGCGGGATTTCCGAGTGCGACGTGCGTAAATGTTTGGGACGAACATCTTCGGACATCTTGATTTTTGAGCGAGTGCTACATGTAGCTGACTGGTATTGACCCACAAAGGTACGTGAATAATGCTGTTAGTTTTCGACCCATTTTATAATTGCGCCGAGTGCATGTTTGCAACCGTTGTCAATACTCGAGAGTGAGCCGCACCTTCACTAACGCCACGAAATAATCCTGTGCATCATTAGTATAATATTGCATTCTCAGAGTGTACCTGATCATGGTTGCTACATAATGTTTTTCTATAGATTACAAATTGGGCCTAGCAGTATATCCTCCACTCTTCCTTGCGAAACCGAATCGCATGCAGTTCAGGGAAATAATACGGCTAGGGCGCGCTCCATCATCACAAAATGTTTTACCTACCCACTACTGAATGGGAGGATGCTACAGATCATTCATTCAAGGCTAAAAGTTGTGTCCTGTGATCATAGCTGTTTCACAGTAGTTTAATCTCAAAATGATGACATAAATGGTATCTCAGAGTACCAAATAAAAATCAGCCATTTTGTTGAATTATTTATTTCTTTAAAAAGGTTGTACCCTGGGTTGCCAAAAAGTGGAATTTATTTTGGTGCTGGAGCTAGCGCACGCTAGGCACTGCACTGCAGTCACTGCAGGCTATTGCTAGCACAGCGTGCCATGCATGCATAGTATAACATGCAGTGGCATGGGAATGACTACCGGTAGTTACACACACACAGTGCATGCATTTCTCTGTGGCTGTCCTCAAGTGGACGTGAGGTGGTGCTACACAACGTGGTACCCCGGGGTACTACAGTACCCCGGGGTAACGCGTGATGCATCAAATACTGCAAAACAGCTCATTATCCTTGAAAATCATGTGAGCCAGACAAGTTTCGGAGTAGAGCCTTTCCATATATTGCCAGCAAATTCCAAATGGTGGAATATAAATCTTGAGCCCTTCCCAGGAACACTATTTTACCTCTTAAAGCAGTTTATTCCTTACAGCATCAAATAAAAATCTTAGTCATTTACCATCAGTAGCTGCAAGGCTAAATTCACCTACTATGTACATGAATTGAAAGCTACATTCTGATCCATTATCTTGGCATTTCCACACTGGCAAACATGTACTTTGTTCTCATCAACCATGATAGGTGTGTCTGTGTTACGTAAGCATTGATTACCTTTAAAAAAAACAAACAAACAAACAAACAAACAAACAAACTCCCCCTCAATGTTCCTCTTTCAAAAAAGAAGAGAAATGCCATTTTGTGTGGAGAAAATAGAAAGATTCTTGATGAATACTTGTAGTTCCCTATTAACTCTTTATAAACAAGGTAATGCATGCTGCCACTTTCTTGGCATTCTGACACAAATCTGGTACAGTTACAATGTAGTTGCTAATTTGTCATAAATTTCCTCCACTTCAGTGCATATTCACCTTGACTTATGTGTGTCCATGAAGTATATCAATGTGGTAGTCTTCCATGAGGAGACTCATATTACTCTGAAGAAATGTCAGCTTTATTTTTTTTTTTATGTATGAATGGAAATCACCTCAAGGAAAGTAGTGCTAAGCTTATCTCAGAAAGCAAAATATAGAGGTAATAAGTAAAGCCATAACGATCATTCGTGAGAATTTGACACTTTGAAGAGCAACAATAGATTCTCTTTTCTTGCCTTGTCAAATGTAGGTCAATTGTACATGGTCCATGGTCTTTTCATTTACCTTTCATGGGTTTTGTTTTTTTCCACACACACACACACACACACACACACACACACACACACAAATTGTTTGTCTATGATAAAAGCATGTAATAGACATATGGGTAGTTAGGAATCAAGCATTCAGATCATTATGTAGACATTGCTGTTCGGAGTAAGAGTTTAGACACTTCCTGGCTGGAGTATTTCACTCGACAAAATGATGACATAACAGCAAAGTCCGCATCTGTGACCTCATAAGTGTACTGTGTCTATCTGGTGGCCTTTACTTCTGTGGGTTTTGTTTTTTTCGTTCTTCTCTACTTCTCATCGCTCATCTCTTCTCTGCATTTCATCCCAGACCCACTAACCAGGAGCTAGGACCGGATGGTGACAAAGACGCCAGGAAAGCCTCGGTGCCAGACTTCCTTCAGAGAGAAGCGACCTCCAACAGAGATTTCAGGTCTTGCCCTGCCCCGCCCTGCCCTTACCCCCTGTTCCTTCCTCCTCCTCAACCACTACCAACCCTCACCCCCCTTCTTCTCCCAGGAAAAGAAAAAGACAACCCCCTCCCATTATGGCACTGTTTTCCATTTCAGCATGAATGCAATGTTTCATCTGTTTCCACACCATTTCCACACCGTTTCCACACCTGCACAAACCATTTTTGATCCATGCAAGCATGCTCAAATGAAATAGAACTTTTTCCTCACTTCTTCATTCATTCTTTGGTAATACTGCAACAGTAATCATATGCACCTTTTTGTCAAAATGTATTTGGAAGCACCTTCTTATTCAACAGCCTGACAATGTTGTTGAAAACATCTTCAATCAAAAAAAAAAACAAAAAACCCAGAGCAAAGCATCTTTAGAAAGCATATTCAATATCATCTTTCCTTTCACAGTTTAATAATAAATAGATGTATTTCTCATCAAAAGCACATATTTTCTTGTCACTGACACTTCTGCAAGTGAACATGCAGAATTCCAAACGAGGTGTGAGCAAATTCTGTGCAATGTACCAACCTTGCAGGATGTTTGAATATCCAGGCTGTTAAAACAGACTGCGATGTATGCACACTCTTCTTTTCCCACCCATTGTCCTCTTTTTGTGTTCCAATGAGGTTACCTGTTAGGATCGAGACACGTTCTGTCTAGATTTTGTGTCTGCAGAATTATCATGTGATTTCAGTATAAGTTATACTCAGTACGTAAGTAATGCTTGACTCTCAAATCTGTGTAAAACATGTTTGTTTCTGTCACAATTTGTTTGACTTCTGCATGTGTAAGAAGTTTGATTTTTTAAGAAAACAGGATTATGCATCTTATGGATGTTGAAAAGTTCATTAACCACCAACAGCTCTTATTATTGTTGTCTTCAACTGTAGGCTCTTCAACTACTGATAATAGCCATGTCCCATGGTCGTTACTGATTTTCTTATCTGACATGACTGCGTACTCATCCAGCCAAGCAGCATCCTCTCACTTTTATTCTCTCTCCCCCTCTCTTTATATTTCTCTCTCTTTCTTCCTGTGCATCTGTCTGCCTACTGATCTATCCATCTACATGTATCTATCTATCTATCTATCTATCTATCTATCTATCTATCTATCTATCTATCTATCTATCTATCTATCTATCTATCTGTCTATCTGATCTATCTATATATCTATCCATCCATGCATCTATTTGTCTACCTACCTATCCATGGAATTTTTCTGCCTGTTTTTCTATATTCTTCTCTTTGTTTCTCCCTCACTCAAACAGAGATCATCTTGTGATGTCTGATCATTCATCTCTCCATGTTTGCCCTCTTGTTCAATAGCTTGTCTGTCATTGCGACGGACCTGACTGCAGAAGACGAAACCGACCTGCGAGAATTCATCGCCAGGAGACTGTCCCGGGGCACGGTGTACGGCGGAGTCGGCAACGTCAATACAGTGGACATTGGGTCAGTTGCGTAGTGCTAAGACAATTTTGCAGTGAAGTGCGAATGCTGCATTATGAAATCGTAGTTACATATGATCGCTTGAACAATAAAGTTGATGTCATATGGGCATCATAGTATCATCAATAGAAATTCCCCAAGGTAGAGAAGAGCTCAGACTGGCAATGAGTTAGACATAAAGTACCATTCAACAGTAACTTTGGAGAAAAGAAACACAAGGCCTTTAATGCTGCATACCAAAATACACAAAGAGTAAATACACATGCTTGCCCACTAGCACTACATGCAATAGCTGGTCAGCAGAATTGGTAGGATTGCCTTTTTTTAAGCAGGTAAACATTTTCTAAAGTATGACATTTAAAGTTTTCATTTTCTGTACTCCATGTAGATGCCTTGAGCTAATTCAGTTCCTATTTAAAATTAATGTATTATTCAAGTTTTTGAAATGTAGTGTGGAGATGATGCGATTTTCAGTTGCCTTTGCAACATGTAAGTCAATGCTCTTCTAAAAGTGGATGTGTATTAGTACAGGGCCCTGTTTTATGAAGAGTTAAAATTGATTATATAGTTGATTTCAACTGTAAGTCTATGGCAGCCTGTGTGGTTAGGAAATTTAAAATCTTTTGATCAAGCGGGGCCCAGGTATATCATTCTCGTTTTTGCCTTTGGCAAAGGCTTTGCTCTCCAACTGTCTCAAGGTGACATTGTTCTCAGTGTATTTTCAGCAGCAATAGATCAAATTGACGTCTCTCTAATCAAGTCAAATGAACTGACTCTGCCTTTATATCTTGTGTGCCCAGGAGCCGTGTGATGGCGTGCTACTACTGTCTGCTGCGGCAGGGGGCGCACCCGGACATAGAGCGGGAGCTGGAGAGCACCATGGACCCAAACTCCTTCTACACCTCACAGGAGTGTGTCATGTGCTTCCTGAGCTCTCCCACCAGTGCACTGGAGCTATATCCTTTCCTTTCTTCTCCTCCTCCCTAGAGGAGCTGGGTTACCATGCCGACCCATCTCAGAATATGATGGGGGATTGGGGGGGGGGGGGGGATCTATTGCAAGTTTGTGTGGTTGTTGATGGGGGTCTAGGGCAATTACCCCCTAGGCAATTACCCTGGACCCTTCCCCTGGCCCTAACCCTAATCGCAATCCTGAACCTAATCCTAACCCGAACCCAAATTCTGAACCCCAAAACCTCATCCTAACCCTAATCTTTACTCTAACCTTGTCACTAACCAGTATTTAGCTGGGGGGAGGGGGGGGGGGGGGGAGGGGAAATTGCCCTCATAGGGTAATTGCCCTGATACGGTTGCTGGATCACACAGTGAAGATCTGTCTCAATGCCCTCTATGGCTGGAAATGATTATGTGTGCGCGTGCACGTGCGTGTGTGTGTGTGATGTATAAGTTTGCTGTATTGTATGAATTAACTACTACTAGCTACATTTGTGGTTGAATCTCATGGATCAGAGTATGGTAAGCCAGCATGTGCAGTGGATGAGGTAAATTTCTTGTATTTCAAAGTCACATTATGTCTCTTTCCCTCGTATCTGGAACTGTGAAGTTCATAGTAACATTTTTTGATAGTTGCTAAACAAGTTTGTCATAATATCATTTTAGTGTTCATAACGTGGTGAATATCTCTGTCTCAGATTGTGTATATGAAATGAGATGAAATGTCAATGGTGATTTTGAACCATCTTTTTCCCCTTTACATGTCAGAAATTATTGTATTGTGTTGGAAGGGAAAAGAAGCAATGGCTGCTTTAGCCTCAAATATGTCAACAAATTGGATAAGATAAGAGTGTGTTGTGTGATAGGCTTACAGGTGGTGCCACATGGAGAAATCTCTGCACATGAATGCATGCTTCTTTGATTTCGGCTGTGCCATAATATGATATGGATTTGTTGTTGAAAGTGAGAAAAAAAGTAAAGGCCTTGTAAAAGACAGAAGGCGTGATAGTATGAAGCCAGTGCATAACACATTGACATTTCACTACCAGTGTCTCTTAGTCTGCAATCAAAGT